>NC_045799.1:0-142500 GCF_009873245.2 Balaenoptera musculus | reverse complement strand
CTTCGTATGCAGAGTTGGAAGGAGAGCTGGGGCTGGCAGACCTGCTTGAGGGAGGCTGCAAGGACCATCTGAGCCGTGGGGACCCTGCCCGCTGTGACCACCCAGAGAAGTACCCTCCCAGTCTGCAGATGGGGGCTGCAGGTCGGTGACTTGGCAAGCGTTCTCCCTGCAGACAAGCTGCTGAAACATCTGCAGTGGTAGAGCTGCCTCTGCCTGCCAGCTGAGCTGCGGACCTGGCCAGGTTAGCTGAGGCACCTGGAAGGAGGACAAGGTGCTGACTCTGGACTGGCCTCTCCTGCTTCGGGGGCCCCGGCCCTGTGGGGTCGTTCCTGGGGAGGACGGGGCTCTGTCCGTGCTGCCAGCAGCGGGAGGCTCTGAGAACCAGAGCCGCTATGGCTGCAGCATTTTTGTGCCAAGGCTGAAAGACATGTGCATTTGTGCCGGTGTAACATGTGTCTCCCTGTATCTATGCATGTGGACAGTGTGATTTCCCCTGCACGTAACCAGCCCTGAACTGTCTCCAGGGGCCGTGTTGGAGGGTCAGAATAACCCCCTGCACGCTGGTCAGGGCGCTCTGCTTGCAACAGGTGTTTCTGACTCTTTGGGGGGCCATGGGGGTAAATTCTCTGGGATTAGCACGTGGGGTGTAAGTTGATTCGTCCTCCAGCCTGCTCTGTGCCCCTCACCTGGCTCTGTGCTTGGCAGACTGTCCCCCGGGAAGCTCCCACTTTGGGAAGGTGTCGACTAGTTCATGACGTGCTGGGGGCCTGTCTTTGCTTCAGCACGAAGTTTCTCCCCAAAGAATCAAGCGCTGCACTCCCTGCCCCTGTAGCCAGAGGTCCCTGTGGATCCGGTGGGTGGGCGCTTCCCCACAGTGGGCTGTGGGTTCTCTTCACTCCATCTAGTCTTAGCAGACCACCTCCCCCCACTCTAGCTCCTTTCTCGTTCCTCGGGCGGATCCAAGGGACTTTGATGACAGATGGACAGAACTGCTTCCTTTGGCAGCCCTGAGATTCTGATATCCTCCTGGCTGCTGCGTGGGCCCGGTTCTACCCAGGCTGACTGTTGGGCAGACAACGCTGTCAGAGAGAGGGGCTTCTCAGGGGCATCCAGGGCCAGCTCGGTCGCAGTGCCTGGGCACAGGCAGAGGGGCCAATGTCCGGGTTTATATAAGTTTTAATGACAAGCAAATTGCTGTTAACACAAACATTTAGCATCAAGGGAAAGTTTAGGGTTCCCCCTGTGATGGCCAAGAAGAAGGGCCCCTTGCCCTTTGCTGCCAGGTCGGCCAAGGTGGCCAAATGAAGCCTCCTTCCTCCCCGTCCTCTCTGCAGACACACCAAGATGAAGACAGCTACCAACATTTACATCTTTAATGTGGCCCTGGCAGACACTTCGGTGCTGCTGACACTGCCCTTCCAGGGCACAGATGTCCTGCTGGGCGTCTGGCCGTTTGGGAACGCCTTGTGCAAAAGACAGTCAGTGGCAGTTAGCATGGGGGGCGCTCAGGAGGCAGCGAGGTCCTGGCGGAGGAGGCGGCTCAGGGTGGGCTCCTGCCGACCAGGCCGACCCCACAGCGGGCGTCTGCGCTCGTCCCCGTCCAGGCAGGGCTGAGGGCCCGGCCGGCAGCCCGCGGGACCTCGGAAGCGGGACCACGCCTGGCTCGTCCTCCCCACCTGCACCCAGACCTCACCTCGGTTCCCACCTCCGACCCTGCCCCCTGCCTCCAGCCCCGCCCCCGCCTCCACGCCCCACCGCCCCGACCCGGCCTCCAGCCTGCATCCCCACCTCCGCCCCCTGCCCCTCTCCTCGCCCCAATCCCCGCCCCCGCCCAACCCCGACCAGCTGGGCTCGGTCAAGTCTCCCGGCTTCCCTGAGGCTTGGTTTCCCCGCCTGCGCAGAAGGGACGCCGAACCTTCCTCACGGGGTAGCGGGGGAAGGCCGGGTGGGCGAGGGGTCAGCGGATCGGCTGGACCGGGGAAGCTGCGGGCTCACCTGGCGCTCTGGACTTTGCCCACCAGGGGCGCTGTGGCCCGCGGGAGACTGCGCCCAGGGGCCGCGCCGGGTGGTGCCGGGCCGGGGTCCGGGCCACGGCGAGGGGATTTGGGGAGCGGAAGGAGAGGGCCAGTTCTCTCTGGGAAAGGAGCCCAGAGCACGGGGACACTCCCTCCGCGCTCCCCAGTCCGTCTCCGGAGTCACGGTGGAGGGGGCGGCATTTTCCCCGGGCGGGATCCCGGTGAGGGCTCTCCTCTCCCCCCAACCTTGGCTGGCCCACGGCTCCCCCCCGCCTTGGTGTCTCGCGGGCCCTGCGTGAAGACCCTCCCTCCCATCGGATGTGGACCGCCTGGCTGGACCTGCTTCTCCTCGGTCCCCACCACGGAGTTCCCAGTGCCAGACGGTGGCTCCCGTTGCTGGGCTGGGTGTGGGGCGGGGGCCACCCCAGGGAACAGAGTGTGGGGCCCGCTGAGGAGGCTTGGTTGGCACCTCCTGTGCTAGGGAGATGTTCTGCTGGGCACGGGGTGGGAGACCCTTGCTCGGCTCGGCGTTCGCGTGGGCTTCCGGCTGACACAGCTCCGCCCGCCCCTGCTGCTCTGCGTTCACGCCCCGCGCATTCGCGCCTCACCTCGGCCCAGCTGGGGTCTTAGCTGGGGTGTGGGAGCGCAGCTTCTCCTCTCAAGGAGCTCGCAGGGCGCAGGATGAGCGCTGACGAGGTAATCACGGCTGCTGCTTGGAGAGGTGTGACTGCAACGCAGTGAGAGAGCAGATCGGGAACAGCTAGTTCTTCGTGGGAGAGGCTGGGTGCTAGTGGCGCTTTGAGAAGTGGCCACAGCCCCTGAGTGTGGGTGGGACTTGGGGACTCACTTCTAAGGAATAGAAAGTAGCAGAATGGCTTCCCAGATAGGCCTTAAAGGTGTGGAGGTTTCCGCCTGGCTCTCTCTCGGACGCTGCCCTGGGGGCTTGCTGCCACCCCTGGAGGATGCCCAAGCAGCCTGTGGACGGCCCGCAGGGCCAGGAACCGAGGCCTCCTGCCAGCGGCCACGAGAGGGAGCCGCCTCCAGCCCCAGTGCGACCTTCGGGTGACTGGGGCCGCGGCTGAAGTCCTGCCTGAAATGTCGTGAGAGACCCTGAGCTGGAGCCAGCTGAGAGCTGCTGGAAGGTTCCTGACCCACAAGAGTTGTGAACTAGTAAATGTTGTTCTGAGCTGCTAATTTGGGGGGAATTTTTTATACAGTAATGGCTTACTAATACCATGTGGTCAGAAAGATAACAGGACGCAGGTAGCCTCTGAGTTGTTTCAGGCTGAGAGAGGGAAGGGGAGAGGGGTGTGGGCCCGAGCTCTTCCACGTGACTGGGTGGGGGGGAGGCGGCCATGCAGCCTGGGGGCCACCTCACCGCGTGGCGAAAGGTGTGTCCTGCTTGCCAGCTGGACAGACTGGCCAGAGCTGTGTCACAGCACTAAAACCGACCTGGGGCCCCATAAGCTTCGAAGGGTTATTGGGTGCCAGGCAGGTGACTTACGGAACGGCAAGGCTGGAGCTCCAGGCCTGGAAGCAGCTGGGAGGAGGGAGCCAGGAGGGGACACGGGCACAGGCCTCCTGGTGAAATGTCACCTGAGTTTCGGGCTGTGAGAGTGTGCTTCATGGCCTCCTTTGATGTGCACCTTTGGCTTTTACAGCAACACCTGGCTTTGCTGCCCCAGGTGCCCCCCAGGATGTCTATTGTGCCAGGACCTGAATCCCTGCAGCTGGCCACCCAAGGGCTGTCTAGGAGGCAGAGACAGGGGTGGGTCCATGGCCACCTCTGCGGGCTCAGTGGCCAGCCTTCGTGGGTCTTTCTCTTTCTGTCTGGAGAAAATAGTGATGGGATGTGAACAGGTGGGGTGTTGCTCTAAAGGAACAGAGCTTTTCTACGGTTGCGCGGGCCGCGAGGGAGGGGCGCTCGTGCCCCCGGGCACCGGAACGTGGGGCGGAGGCTCTTCCACAAGCTGTGGTCCAGGAAGGCCTAGAGGAAGGGGTTGAGGCAGGAGCTGGTGTAGCTGAGGCTGGTGACGACATAGGAGATGATGGTGACCAGTGGCGTCTGGGGCAGGTCTGTGGTCAGGGCCACGACAGGCCAGGTGGAAGGGCGTCCAGCAGAGCAGGCCCACGGCCAGCACAGCCAGGACCTGGAGACTCACCTTCCGCTTGGCCTTGCCCAGAGCCTTGGCTCCGGAGTGGAGCCGCAGGGCCTGCAGCCTCCGCGGCAGGTCCGCGTAGAGAACACAGAGGGTGCACATGGGCACCGCGAAGCCCAGCACCAGCGTGTAGATGCGGCTCGCCTGGAACCAGGCCCACTCAGGCCGTGGGAAGCTCAGCCCGCAGCTTGTGACCTGCAGCTCATGGCTGTAGACTCCGGCGAAGGTGAAGAAGGGCAGCACTGCGACAGTGACAGCCAGCCAGATGCACAGGCTGGCGATCTTAGCCCCGCGGACAGTGTGCCGGGGCATGCGGCGGGACCGCGCCGTGGCCAGCACCACCAGGCAGCGGTCCATGCTCGCGGCGGCCAGGAAGCAGACGCTGGAGAAGATGTTGCAGCGGTCGATTGCCAGCACCAGCTTGCAGAGCAGCTCCCCAAGGGGCCAGCGCTGCAGCACGTGCTCGGCGATGTTGGTGGGCAGCACCAGTGTGAAGAGTCCGTCGGCGGTGGCCAGGTTCAGGATGACCGCGTGGGTCACCGTCTTCACCTTGGGCGCTCGGGGATCACACAGATGACGGCCGCGTTGCCCGTTAGCCCCACGGCGCAGATGACAGAGTACACCACTGACAGGAGCTCGTGGAGAGCCGGCAGCGGCTCAGGGAACGCGACGCTGTGTCTGGTGCCGTTGTCCCAAGAGAGGCCGGCGCCCGTTGTGCCTGGCAAGGGGGAGCCTCGGCTGTCCAGGCCCTCCGGCCCTGTGGCCTCCATCGTGAGGCAGGACCGATAATGGTTTGTGCCCTGGGCAGGTGGGAGGTGCTTCTGAGCTGGGAATCTGGGCAGGGGCCTCCTTGGGCTGGATTCTGAGAAAGAAACAACCAGAAACTCTGGGATCTGGCTGTCAGCTTAGAATGGTAGCTGCCTCAAGTTCTCTGGCAGAAGCCGTGGCCACTTTGCCGGGGTCAAGGATTCATGGCGTCTCTCTCCATCCACCCCTTTCCAGTGGCAAGAGAGAGCCTGGCAGAGTGCGTGGGCACCTCCTCCTGGGCAGCACTTTCGGCTGGTTGGGTTCCTCCCCCAAGGCCCCCTCCTCTTGCAGAGAGCAGCTGCCAACCACCCTTCTGGGAAGGGAGGGCTTGGATCTGCCCCCCCACCCCGACCCCAGCCCCTGTCCCGGCCACACCCCAAAGCACAAGCTACATAAGTCAAGACAGTCCCTCCGAAAATGCACCTCCCATCATATTCCTGGCCCCCTTCGAATCGGGAGTCCTGCAGCGGTGCCCTCCCAGTCAAGCTGCAGACCCTCTGTGTGTGGCCACCAGCACTTTTCCTCACTGACCTGTCTGGAGACACATGGCCAGAAGTTGGTGGCCTGGGTGACATGTGGTGGTGGCCAGCTCAGGCGGCCTCAGGGGTGGAGGGGGGAGGTGTGGCCCCCACCGATGGGCCCCCTGCCAGCGTCCCAGTCCGTCCTTAACCACCTGGGGGGCTTTTAGGACCTGCTCGCTGGCAGCCTCGGAGGGAGCTGGCTTCCCGAAGAGTCTCCAGCCTCGTGGCAGCGCCGCTACGTGCCAGGAGGCGGGGGGCAGGGGGTCCCCCGGCTGTCGCGGAGCCCTGGGCTGCGAGCGCTGCAGGCTCTGGGAGACCGAGGGCTGCGAGCCTTGGCCAGGGGCTCCAGCTGTCCAGCAGGGCCGAGCCTTCGTCCAGTGGGCTGCCCCCAGGTGGGACCCCTAGTCCCCCGGTCCCCCAAGAACCCTGTGCTTCCAAGCGGCCTCTACACACAGGCTTTTGTTTCTGGTGTGAGGTGGGGACGGGGGCGCCGGGGCTAGAACTTTCCTCGGGATACTCACGGTCCCACGTGGGCTACACGAGCTTCACAGCTTTGGACGAGGAGATTCTCTTTGAGAAGCAGAGAGAAGGTGACCAGCTGGGCCTGGGAGGGAGGGAGCTGCCCTCTGGTCTGGGTGGGGCAAGTTCTGGACTGGTCGTTGGTGCCCCAGCCTGAGACCCACCGAGGCCAGGGGATGGGTGAGCGTGAGGAGAGGCCCCTGCATCTGGGGCTGACTTTCGTGATTTGGGGGGGTTCGTGCGTGGGGAGGGGTGCTGGGTCAGGTCACAGCTCCTGGACACCAGAGACAGGACGGAGAGAGGCTCAGGCCTGGCGTATGGGCCGCCCGTTCCCCTTGACCGTGTGGCCTATGTGTGAGCCGGCGTGCGGGCTGGCCTGGGGGGTGAATGGCTGACACTGCCCTGGTGCTGGGCCTGTAGGGAGTGGCCCAGGCCTCCTGTCGCTCAGCGGCTGTCCTGGGGGTGGGGCAGGGCTCACCCCTCTGGGCCTGGTTGTGGGTGTCCCGCGGGATGGGTGCTGGGGGTCCCTATTTCCTGAGTGTGTTGGGGGGGCCCGGGGCTCTGTCTGCCTGCCAGCCAGCACATGGCCGACTGGTGCCCCCCGAGCGTGGGCCTGTGACGGGGGCTCTTCACCCTCCTGCCCCTCCTGCTCTTGCCCCAGCTCAGCAGGATGCCAAATGCCACCCCAGACTTGCCCGGGGCCGGGCTGCTCTAGGCAGGTCTCCCCTCAAGCCCCAGGAGACGGTGCCGGAACTACAAGAACCTTCCCGGCGGTTTCCCAGCATGGCCCTGGCTTCCTCTGAGGCAAACCGGGAGTCTGGGGTCCCTGCTCACCCAACCAGTGTCTGCCAGGGTCTGGGGCTCCGAGCCCCTCTCAGCCTGCTCTCTGCTCTCCTGAGTCTGTCCTGGGGGCTGCTGGCTCCCCTCCCGGCCCGTCACGTCTGAGGGGGCCGGGGGTGGAAGCTGAGAGGATGGGGGCCCCGGGGCAGCAGGGGTTGGGGGTGCTGAGGAGGGGGCACCAGGCCTGCAGGTGTGGTGACCCACCAGGTGCCCCTCACGCCGGCCCAGCGGTGGGGGGCGCCTCAGCCTCTGCTCTCTGGCCCTCGGGGCAGCAGGGGGCTTTGTCTGCACGTGGGTGGGGCATTGTGTGCGTGTCATCCTGGGGAGATGAGTTCCATTTTCAGAAATGAATCGGCTGTTTCCAACCAGCCTGTGAGGGCTTTCAGGCTGTGGAGAGAGAGGTGGGGGCCGCAGGGGAGGGGCGAGGCCTCTGCCTGGTCTCTGGGGGCTGGGGCCTGCGCAATGGGAGCCCGTGGGAGTCTGCGCGGTGTGAGTGTGAGTGTGTGTGCGCGCTCTGTGCAGCCGCCTGCTGTTGGGTGGGGGTGGGGGGGGGGAAGCAGGTCCTGGCGGTGAGCCTCCCTCCCCACCCCTGCGCAGGGAGGAGGGAGAAGGGAGGGGGGTGCAGCCGCCCTGACCCAGCCCAGTGTGGCTGGTGGGCCCGGAGACCAGAGACAGCGTCGAGTCACGGGCAAGCTCAGTCGAGCGGCTTTCACAGCTGTGTGTGATTCACCTGGTGTGGCAACCACCTTCCACCTGAACCTGATGGTCGTCTCACACACACACACACGTGCACACATCACACAGATGCACGCGGCAGACGCACGCACTTACGCAGACACGCGTACACGCGCAGGCGCGGGTGGATGCGTGCGCCCCTGCGTGCCTCTGTGTGTGCTTTGGCCACAGGCCCGTCCCCTCTCTTGCTCTCCTACTGAGGGCTCAGAAGATAGCCCTGAACGGTAAGTGCTGACTCTGAGTAGGTAGCTGGGAGGCTTAGCTCACTGAGAAGAGACAGGTGATTCAGAGCGCATTCCAGGGAAGCAGAGAGAGAACTCTGCAAAACTGAGAGGGCCCGTTTCAAACCTAGCCATTCGGACCCCTGGCCCTGCCACCCGGCGCCCAGCTGCCTCTCTCTCCTTCAGCACTAGTGGCACTGAGCCGTCCCCAGGGGCAGGTCATGGCTTGGGGGTTCTTGACGGTTCCTGATCTCCTTGGGCTAGGCCAGGAGGGAGACCCTGGGCTCAGGGCCGGTGGGAGAGGCCTGGGGCAGCCAGACTGGGGTCCCACGGGGGCTCCTGCTCAGCCAGCTCCGAAATATCCCAGCCCTGGGCCCAGAGTCATTTGTCGGCTCTGCAAGTATTCGTCTAGGAAAAGAGCAGTGAACAAAGAGGGGGAAACTCCTGCTTTCCTAGGGCCGCCGCTCTACTGGGGGAGGCAGGAAACAACATCGGGAAGTGCCAAGTGCATCGCAAGGTTTAGCTGGAGGGCAGGGGCTCTAGGAGGAAGAAAGCAGAGAGACACCTGTCCATCAACAGGGTGGTCCTGTAGAGAAGGTGATGCTCGTGCTGAAACCAAGGAGACGGGAGAGGCCTGGCAGGCGTGTGTGGGGCACGGCCACGGGAGAGGGAGGAGCTTGGTCCGCCCTTCTAGGGACACGGGCTCTGGCCTTCCTGAGAGTTTTGAGGAGGGGAGGATGGGTCGGCCAGGTCCTTAGGCCAAGAGGGTCCGAGGGGTGTGGGGTGCGGGGAGCAGGGCGCCTTGGCAGGAGCCCTGGCCTGGGGGTTGGGAGGGGCGGGAAGGTTGGAGGTCAGGATGGAGTGCAGAGTCCAAACCCGTCCGAGGCCTTCGGGATGTGGGGTTTGGAGGGGCAGCCTGGGCTGGAGGCCGGGTGCCCTGAGGCCCCCTGGCCTGCCCTGCCCGCACGCCCCCTCCCCGTGCTGAGAAGCAGGAAGCACGGAGGAGGCGTGCGGCTCCCCTGGGCACCAGCCCTTCTCAGCCTGGGGGGGGGTTGTTAAGTCGGTTACCAGAGGGCTCCCTCTCCCCTCCCCAGCAAGAGGAGGGGCGGGGGCGGTAAGGCCCTGTCCCCTCCTTCCTGCCCAGACGCCAGCCACCACGATCAGGCCTACTGGGCCCGGCGGGGGGCTTCACGGGGGCCCCCTGCCCTGCGCGAGCTTGGGGCCTGTCTCCTGGGAGGGCTTAGTGCCCACGGAGTGTCTATGGACTGGTCCCCCGGTCACTCAGAGCGCAGGCAGGAGTGGGAGGGAGGGAGCAGGTGCCTCCGTGTCTCGGGCGGGAGGGGGTCACAGGTGCGACTGGGCCCTTGGACAAGCACGTGGGTGGCGGGAGTGTGTATGCGGGCGGCAGAGTGCTCAGACACGGACCCAGGAAGGAAGCATCCGTGAGCCTGGCTTCCGGGTCTGTCCATGAATTCTTTTTTTTCTTTAAAATTAATTAATTAATTTTTGGCTGTGTTGGGTGTTCGTTGCTGTGAACGGGCTTTCTCTAGTTGCGGCGAGCGGGGGGCTACTCTTCATTGCGGTGCGCAGGCTTCTCGTTGCGGTGGCTTCTCTTGTCGCAGAGCACGGGCTCTGGAGCGCAGGCTCAGTAGTTGTGGCTCGCGGGCTCTGGAGCGCAGGCTCAGTAGTTATGGCGCAGGGGCTTAGTTGCTCCGTGGCGTGTGGGATCTTCCCGGACCAGGGCTCGAACCCGTGTCCCCTGCATTGGCAGGCATTGGCAGATGGATTCTTAACCACTGCGCCACCAGGGAAGTCCCTGTCCGTGAATTCTTACTGAAGGTTGGTGGGCAGGCAAGGCTGGTTCATGCTCGAGTCAACTCCTGCGGAATCCTGAGTCAGACAGGAGACCAGGCCTCCCCATGACCCTGGAGGGGGGCAGTGCTTGTCCCTCCACGTGGCCTCATGGCCACACAGCTCAGCTGCTTTCTGGGCCCAGTGGGTCTGGGATGCTCCAGAGGCCAGATTCGCTGACCTTGGACCAAGCTCTCTGTCTGTGGGACGGGGAGGACAGACCAAGCCGGCAGCTGGTAGGGCCAGGGTGATGGGTCCTGCTGGGCCAGGGGCCTCTGGTCTTGCTTGTTCCCTCCCCCTTCCCACCTGCCTGGCGCCAACCCCAAGCTCAGAGGGTGCAGCCTGGCCTGAGCCTGCGGCAGAAGCCGAGGACAGCACGCGATGCCCCCCCCTCCCCGCCCGCCCCCCGCAGGTCCTGGTGCTCCGCCCTCCCTCCCCGACGTTCACATGAACCTCCCGGTTCGTTCCAGATTGCGCACGGTGGTGTCCTGCCTGCTGCCTTTAGATCCATTTGGGTTGGAGTGGGCGCTGCCCGGCCCGGTCACTGAGAGACTGGGCCTCCGCAGGGGAAGGCTGGGCTCAGGTGAGGGGCCGTCACTTGCTGGGGGATCTGTGATGGGGGAGGTGGCCAGGGCAGGCCGGGAGCCCCGTGGTCACATGCTTGATGCACACGTGTGGTGAACACGTGTGTGTTTCAGCGTGCTCCCCCTCAGGCTGACACGTGCACACGTGGCTTGTTAACGCACCTCTGGGCCCCCTCAGGTCTGCACGGGGCAGCACCCCGCCGCCCTGCTGTGTCTCGTCTACGCGCTCGAGGCTCTCCCACAAGGCTCAGAACCCCGGGAGGGGCCTCTGCCAGGGCACTGTCCACCGCCAGGCCTTCTCCGTGGCCTCTGGGGTCCTGCTGTGGGCGACCCCTGGGGAGGCCTGGTGTCCGCAGGGCTCTGAGGGCCCTGCAGGACCCGATGCTGGGAGGGCTTCTGCGGCAGGAGTGCCGATCAGCACGTGGGGGTCTGCGAGGGGCCACGCCTAGGGCTGGGGAGACGGTACAGGGGGGCAGTGCCGGGGAGGGGGCAGGGCTCGGCCGGGCAGGGGGCCCAGGGAGGCGGCATCCTGGGCTCTGAGCAGGGCTGGGCGTTGGCTGCACAAACGAGTACCTGAGGGAGGGGTGCCACCGGGACCAGAGGGAGGCACCCGCAGCTCGGGGACCCGGGTCTCCTAACGGTGGGGCTGCCCTGGACGCCCCCCTAGCCCTTGGCCCTGTGCTCGCATGTGCTCTGCTGGGCCACATAACAGACAGTGTTGCCTCTCTGTGTGCCCGGCCCGGGGTGGGGAGCCTCTTTCCAGGGCTCGTGGGAGGACCATTCTGTTGTCACCCTGGCAGCGGTCAGGAGAGGGGGCTGGACCCACCGGCCCAGCTGAGGACTGCGGCTCTACCCAGCCTAGAGCCTTCGGCTTGGGGTGGGGGAGGGGCTTCTGGCTGAGGGTCTGAGCTGGCTGGAACTGTGAGTGATGACTCAGGTCTAGAAGCCCTTTGCCCTGGCCCTTTTGGTCGTGTGTCCCGTGGGACACACATCTCTCCTCTCTGCCCGACCCTCCACAGAGCCCTGGGCTGGGGTCTGGGACCACCCTGTCACCACCACGGTGCGCTCAGCCCTGGGCTCTAGGGAGGCTCCCTTCCTCCGTCCTCAGGGATGGCAGGTGGTGGGAGCTTCCAGCAGGAGAGGAAGACCTGGCAGGAGCGGATTTTCAACGTCTGGAGCTTGCACAGCAGGCCTCCCGCAGCTGTGGGTGTGGAGGTCGCGAGGGCGACTCGACTTCGGCTGGTGCCGGGGCCCAGGTGAGGCCTGGGGCCTGGGCGGAGCTCAGATTTCCTTGCCTGGGACCTCAGCCCCCATCTGGCTCCAAATTGTGGGTCGCAGTGGGGAGGGAGGGACAGCCCCGCTGACCCGGTTGGCCTGGCCTGCTGGGTCCTACAGCATCTGTGGGGAGAGTCCAGCTGCATAGGCCCTGGGCACCGGTTTTTTTGGCGCTGGGGGAGGACAGAGGTTTGAATCCAGACAGGGCAGCTCCCCTCACCTCGCCCACCACAATTTTAGCTTCCGTTGGCATCAGCCGGGAACTCGGGAGGGTGGGAAGGCAGCACGTGTGCGTGGGGACGTTGCCTGTGCAGACAGCTCCTTCGTGCCGTGGTGGTGGACTTGGCAGTGGTAGAGAGGAGGTCAGAGGCTGGGCTGGGCGAGGGTGTCTTGGGAGGGGCCAACGTGGTCTGGGAGGGCCCCTGAGGGGAGATCAGGGTCCGCAGGGGCTGTGGGCATGGAGTTCATGGCTCCACCTTGGAGCAGAGCAGAGCCCAGCCCAGCCTGGGCACGGAGGAGCTGGTTGACGCGTGGCAGTGTCAGCCGGGACCCGGCTGTGTGGTGGCCTGTTGCCCCGATCAGGGCCACCTTCTTGTGCCCAGAGGCCCTGCAGGTAATTCAGGGGCTTCTTCTCTATGTTCTTGCTGGACTGAGGCCCGGAGCGTGGCCGCTGTGTCCTCAGAACTGCGTCTGGAGCCCAGGACCTGGGTGTCTTTCCTTCCCGGGCCTCTTCTTGGTGCTCCAGGCACTGCCGGGTCCGGAGGAGGCTGTGGGCCCCCCCACCCAGCCCTGCTGAGTCAGCAGCAGGGCCAGTTCCCACCCGCCCCTGCCCATGTGTGGGTGCTCCTGTCACCATGGCAACCCCGTCCCAACAGGTCTCGTTCAGGGACATTTCCCGGTGTCCACCTTGTGTCCTCTCGAGGGCCTCTCTGCCCGTGACCCTGTCACCGCCAATGTCCCCGTTTTGGGATGGCGGGTGGCCGGCCCCCCCCCGTTTACCTGTGACTGTCCACGTTTCAGGCCTGAACGTCCACATTCCAGGAAACCCCTTGGTCCTGGACAAACCACTTACCCGGGGGGCCTGTCGGGGGGGACGTGAGAGGATGCTGCCCCCAGGGGAGGCTGCCTGGTGTGGCCAGGCCTGGGCTCGGCCAGAAGACAGCCCCTGTCCCCCCGTCGCCACCCAGGCCCGAGGCCCCTCTGCTGATCCCCTTGGTCTGTCTCCTCTGGTTTAAATGCCTGCTGTGTGCCAGGCACTGGCGGAGCCCTGGCACATCCATGCCTTCTCCATCCCACGGTGACCCAGGAGGCAGGACTGCTCTGGCCCCACTTCACAGGCGAGAGCAGGAGGCTCTGGTAGGGGGTCCCCTGGCAGGTGCCATCCTTGAGCAACAGGCAGGTGTAGCTCCCGAGGGAGCTGCCGCCGTCAGCAGTGTCCATGGGCGGACGCCCAGGGGCTGGCCCCGTGGTGCTCTCAGGAGCCTGGCAGATGCTAGAGCGGCTGGAAACTCCGAGGCCCAGCTTCCTTCCCAGGGTGGAGGAGTGTGGGCTTGAGCAGAGCTGGCACTTGTGCTGTGGAGACAGGTCTCACCTGAGGTCTGTCCACACCTCCAGGCGACGGTCGGGAGTGCAGGTCTAGAGCCAGCTCTGTCCTTGCTGTTGAGTACCCAGGGTGAGGTACTCAACACCTCTGAGCCTCCATTTCCTCACCTGTCCAATGGGGGTCATACTTCTCCTGCCTCACGGTGTGGAGAGGTTAAGTTGAGATGATGTGGGCAAGGGCTCTGCCCCACTCGGTGCCTTTGATGCTGGAAGGAGCCCCGCCCCGGTCCCACCTGCCCGTGCTGCTCTGGGCCTGGTCCGGGGTTTCAGCCTTGGGCTCCGGCAGCTAGATGGGGGCTTGGAGTGAACTCTGGCCTCACGTCCGCCGTGAGTGGGACAGGAGGCCGCTGAGAGGTCGAGACCTGCAGGCAGAAAGAAATTCCGGGAGGAGGCGTGTGAGGGGGTCACCAGCGTGCGCAGGGAGCTGGGAAACCTGGTGGCCAGCCGCTCGCCCGAGGTGTGGAGCTCTGTCGTGAGGGAAGCACCTCGAAGCCCCCCTCTTCCAAGAGGCCCTCCCGGATCAGCTCTGCCTGACCACGCAGGGGTAGCCATTTTCCCCAGGGCTGGGTGGGTGGGTGGGGTCTCTCCATTTCCAGCGGAGCCGGGTTCTCATCGTGCAGCTCAACCCTGACCCCCAGTGGCCAATTCTGAGCACTGCTGCCGAGGATTTGGGACCGATGGCCTGGGGGGGTGACCCAGGGGGATGTCCTGTGACCTAGCCCAGGAGCCTCACCGCCCTTCCCAAAGTCTAGCCTGGACACACCCAACGAAGGCCCCATGGTGGAACCCCAGGCTTGGTGGCAGGGCTTCATTCAACCCAGGTGTGCGCTCCTGTTGAGGGGCGTGACCCAGGGATTCAGGGAAGCCCCATCTGGAGTTGGTCTTCGTCATGCTAGAGGCTTGTCTGGACGGGCCAGCCCTGAGAGGTGGCCTCTGAGCTGTGCTCCTAGGGTTCAGGGAGGGATGGAGGAGCATGAGGGGGAGCGGGAGAGGCTGGGGTGCGTGGCTGGAGTTGGGGAGGGGTGAGGCGGCAGGGCAGGCAGGGCTGCACTGGGAGGAGACCTGGGGCCAAAGAGGGTTTTAGGCAGAGCAGTGACACGGTCACATTGCGTTTCAATGGCTGCTGAACAGAAGGTGGACGGAAGGGTCGAGGCTGGCAGTAGGTGGCTGGTGGGAAACGGAGCTGCTAAGACGCCAGCCTGGTGGGGAGGAGAGCCCTGGCAGGCAGGGCCTGGGGACGGACTGGCTGAATGTGGGGGTGTGGCTTGGAGGGCAGTTGTGGGTGCCAGCAGCCCTGAGGGCAGGAAGAAGGGGAGCCCTGGTGCTGGGAGACCTAGGCCGGACTCTCAGCTGCCAGCTGACATGGTGATGGGGGAGGTGCAGAGGTCTGTGGGGAGGGGCTTAATGGGTCTCAAGTGTCTAAACTAACCTGGGCCCCTGTGGGGGGGCCTGGACTCGGTCCCTGCCTGAAGCCTCAGTTGGCTTCCTGCTCAGCTGCGCAGGGGCAGCGGGGAGCTTGGAGGGCAACGCTGTGTGGTCAAATCCTACATTTCCAGATAGCAGAGGAGAGGAGCCGGGGGTCTTTGGAGGCTGGAGAGAAGTCTGGGTAGCCGGAGGCTGCTTGGAGCCAAGAGGTTAGACAGATGAGGCAGGAGCTGAGGGCAGCCGCAGGGCTCAGGCCTGCATAGCTTGAGGGGCTCTGGGGACCTGATATTTCTGTGTGAAGGTGTCATCCAAGAAGGGGGGCTCGTGTGGTGGGCACGCAAGTATGCAGAGGCACCTGTGGTGTGCGTGCACGTGCTGTGTGCATGCCTGCGTGTGGACCTGTGTGCGCGCGCGCGTGTGCGGTGTATCCACACACGTGCACACACTGCATGTTTTGTGTGCACGCACGTGTGCGTGTGTGTGTGGTGTGGTGGAGTCCTCCCTCCTGCCTCCTCCTAGTCTCTTCCTTTAGTCCCTTCTCTACTTGGTAACGAGAGTGGTTTTTCTAAAGGCCGGTAGGATCATGTCCTGTCTCTCTCTGAAAGCCTTTGCAGACTGCTCATGGAAATACTCATGAATGAAATGATGTGATCGTGTTTGGGATTTGCGTCAAGATGATCTTGCGGATGTGGGTGTAGAATAGACGAAACAAAGGTGGCCGGAGCTGATCTTAGAGTTTGGCAATGCCCACGTGGGCGGTACTGGTGTTCTTCTCTCTATTTTTGTGTGTGTTTGAAATTTTGTCAGGATAAATTGCAAAAGACTTTGAAATGTCAAAAAATGTATTGGGTGTCCTGTTGGCTCACTCTTCCAGATTTTTTGTCTTTCATTATCTTTGAACTGTTTTATAGCTCTACAATGGCAGAAAATTGATAGTAATGCAAACAATTCTTGTTCATAGAAATGCAAATTAATTTTGTCCAGTGGAAAACAATTGATGATTGCCCTTTGGGTACTGACTGGTCTTGCTTGTACTTACAAATTCATTTCAGGATTCTGGGTTGCCCGTGGATGTGTCTGTGGTTTGGATTCTTCTTTGATCTGGGTTGTAAAATGTTACTGGTTTCTTCATTAATGATTGCTGTGGGGTGAATTGTGTCCCTAGAAAGACATGTTGAAGTCCTGACCCCCAGTCCCTGTGAAGGCGACCTCATTTGGAAGTCAGGTCTTTGCAGATGTGACTAGTTGCAGTCAAGTCCTTATTAAAAGAGGGAAATTTGGACACAGACACAGAAGACACAGGAAGAACGCCAGGTGATGACAGAGGCAGAGATTGGGGTGATGTGTCTGTAAGTCAAGGAACATCTGGGGTCATCAGAAGCTGGAAGAGGTGAGGAAGGAGCCTCAGCTATAGCCTCCGGAGAGAGGGTGGCCCTGCCCACACCTTGATTTTGGAAATCTGCCTTCTAGACTGTGAGAGAATAAATCTCTGTTGTTTTAAGCCCCCCAGTCTGTGGGCTTCTGCTAGGGCTGGTAGGGGGGCCAGGAAACACGAACAGTGCACGCACCAGGGTGCTCCAGACAGGGAAGAAGGCAGTGCGGGGCCTGCAGGAAAGGCGGAGCCTGGTGGGAGGTGCAGCCTGGCCCGGGATGGAGGGGGAGGTGGGGGTGTGTCACTGGGAGGAGTTTGGACATTTTCCCTGAAGGCAGCATGAGGCTTTTGAAACAAAACCAAAAACCAACTAATTCTAGAAGATGTTAAAGGATAAATTTTTGAAGGTAAAATCTTGGCCCTCGTGTCAAAAGCTATTATTTCACTCGCTGTGTGCTAACTCCCGGGCCGAGAGCAGGGTGGGTGTCTGTGCGGAGGCTCCTGCAGGGAGGCCAGGGGAGGCCGTGTGGAAGAAGGCTGGGCGTTGAGGGTGGCTTAGATGTGTGCCTGTACGGACACACGTGTGTTTGGAGACAGATCACGAGGCGGATGCCCCCGCGGTTAGACGCGCTGGAGGACGAGTGCGCTGCAGTGTAGCTGCGTCACTGTGTGCGCGCTGCAAGGTGGATTCATTGGGTGAGGTGCAGGGAGGACCCTCTGCAGTATAGACACACTGGCTGCGGTGCAGACCCCGCTGTGTAGAAGCATGTCTCCCGTGTCTACTCACGGCCTCTCTGAGGCCTCTGGCTGGGCCTGCGCCCCGGGCAGAGCAGGGGCTGTGGGCCAGGGGGGCACGGGCAGCCCATGTCCTCCCCAGCCAGGCCTGCCCTGGCCCCTCTCTCACATCCTGCGGGGACCCTCCTCCTTGCCCGTGCTCATGATCCCCCGGCCTGAGCTCTGTGCCGCTGGAGCCCCGGGGGCTGGTGGGGGGCGTCAGGCCACACTTCCTCCGCGGGGTCCACGGCCATTCTAGAAAGGTCCCTCACAGTGAGCCCGACCACACAGAACTGGGCCCAGGTGACCCTAACCCGAACCCTAACCCCATTTCAACAGGGTCCTGGGGACCCCCCTGGGTCCCCAGACCAAGTCCCCTCCCTCACCCTCCAGAGGGGGGCAGCGTCTCGCCGCGTTCACCCTCAGGACAGCTGCCAGCGTTCTTGGGGCCCCTCTGTGGGGTGGGCGGAACACGCCCCCCGCTAGACTCTCAGAGAGGCTGCCCCCAGCCCCGGCCACCAACACTTCAGAATTACTGGGGGGTCCCCATCCCCAGGCCCCAGGGTCAGAGCCTCTTATCCTGAGTGGATAAGCTAGAGGATTGGGAATTAAACAATGTGTATTTAAATATTTTAATATATTTTATTTTTATTTTTTTGGGAGGGGGAATAGGCCGTACATGCAGATGATTCAAGAGGAAAATGGCCCAACAAGGAGGGACGTGGTGAAAAAGAACCCCTCTCCCCCGCTTCCCAGCCCCGGGGACCTGTGGTCCCTCCGTCAGTGGCCTGCGGGCCTGCAGGCCGTTCTGAGCACCACAGACAGCTCACTCCCACGGGCCTGTCCACACGGGGCAGGGCAGTCCCGTCCACAGTGTTGCTTAGCCCTTGCTGATGGACATTTAGGTGGTCTTTTTTTCATGGACAGTGTCGCCGACGATGTCCCTGGACCTGTGCCTTTGCAAGCGGCGGGCAGGCTTTAGGATAGACTCCTGCACGTGCCGGGCAGTCTTCACTTTGAAAGATCTGCTGCCACATTGCCTTCCGCAGAGCTCGCCCCATACCTGCCCACGTCAGTGAGTCAAGTGGTTTGTCCCCCATAGCCTCCCAGCATAGCTGTGTTAGGAAACCTTTGGATCTTTGCAATCTAAGAGCATCTCTGCTGTTCAGAATTTCATTTCTCGTACCGTGAGTCAGGTTGAACAACTTTTAATTTATTTTAAAGTTATAGTTTCCCTTGTTCTGTAAACAGCCTTGACCCAGTTTTTTTTATTGGATTGTCGGACCTTGTCTTATTGATTGGACAGGCTCTTTACATAGTAAGGCTTTATCCTTAGATATTTGCAAATATTTTTCCTCGTCTGTTATTTGACTTTTGCTTTGTTTAAAGTAGTTGTGCCATGTAGAAAATTTTAAATCATGTAATTTTACAGTTTGGTTTTGTGAGCTCATAATATGCTCTGCATTCTTCCTTCCGGTACTTTTATGGCTATTTTTAAACATTTACATCTTTGACCCATTTAGAACTTATTTTGGTATAAGATCCGAGTTAGGAATCTGTGTCAGGTAGGGTCCAGTAGCAGACAGACGTCATCCTGAAATTGGGAAATTTGAGGAGAGCTGAATAAAGGGATTAAGGTGTGGGCAGGGGGTAGAGAAACCACTAGTGAGAAGTGGGGTCCACCCTTAGAGCTGAGGGGACCCGAGAACCTGCCCAACAGGAGCTGAGACCTGGGATTGAGGCCCGTGCAGGGAGGGCGGCGCCCTGATCTCCTGGGGGCTCCCCGTTGGACAGATCCCACCAGCAGCCCAGAGGCAGGTGGTCCACTGGCACACCTGCAGGTCACCTCCGGCTCTGGGCAGGGTGGGCCTGGCTGGATGCCAGACACGTCAGCACAGGATGGGGAACCAGGTATTATGCCAACACACTGACTTAGGAATGGGTGGTTTGAGGACTCCCCAGGGGACTTGGACAGAGCCCCCCAGGGTGCAGGGTTGGGTGAGGGGCTAGAGGGCTTGGAGGCCGAGGGGAAGGGCCCGTGTGAAATGAGCTGACCGCGAGCTGGACCCGTCTGTGATGGCCTTTCCTGCCCGGGACTGCCCAGTAATCTGGTCCCTGGGGCAGTGGGGCTTGAGGCTGGCGTGTGGAGATGAACAGAGCAGGGTCTGTGGGGCTGGGGAGGGGTCCCCCCTCCTCCCAAAGGGGGGACCAGAATGAGGGCCCCTTGCTGCCCCCTCCGTCCTTCACTCATTTGTTCGTTCACTCGTTCAGCACACCCAGAAAGTTAGGATGCTCCTTGATGTAAAATTCAACATTAAAACAACGTTAAGCCATTAGTTGGTGTAACAAAGTCCTAAGCATTGACGATTTGCCCCAGGATGACAATTTGGAAACTTCTGGGAGAAAAAGCCCAATTATTAAAACAATTGTTTTTGGCACCCTGCTTTGATAATGCCCTGAACACCGGGCCTAGCTGTTGGAAATTCAGGGTCCAGGTGGGTGAGGTCCTCGTGGGCGGGGCCCTGACGTGCAGATGCGGGGATGGGAGAAGGAGCCTGGGTCTGCTGCAGACCCAGAGAGGGGCTTGACCGTCATCCTGTAGGAGCTGCTGATGGCGGCGCCCTGGTGTGCGGGGAGCAGGGGACCTGGGGCCACCGAGGGTGGCGCGGAGCAGCGTGGGGGCAGCGTGGGAGGCGGTGTGCAGAGGGGTGCCGCACAGCTCCTGGCCGGGTTGAAGGAGAAGGTTCCCTGGGGTGGCTGTGGGGAGGGTCCAGGACCACAGGAGGCCCACCCTGCAGGCTACCAGTGCCCTGGCAGGGGAGGGGCATCCAAGGACAGAGACTGGTTCTGCTGGTGACAGCAGAATTCGGGGACCCAGACGGTGGGCTGAGGGGCTGAGCCTGGTTTGCCTGGATGGGGTGTTTCCAGGCTCTCAGTTTTAACAGCAGGACAGTCCGGACAAATCTTTATGAGCTGACTGCCCCCCTTGTGTATCTTTGTTCTGACGTGGGTGAGCTAAGTGGCAGCTGTCCCACAACCGCCCCCCGCCCCCCGCCCCCCGTCTGAGGACCCGGGGTCCTGCGGGAAAGGTCAAAGTTCAAGCTGCTTCCCCTGCCTCAGACCAAGGGACCTGTGGACACAGAGGGCAGCCCTGCCCACCATGCCGCCGGCTCCCAGGCGAGGTGTCTGGCTCCGTCCTGTCGGGCGTGCTGCCACAGGGGACCCCCCTTGTTCCCTTGTTCCAGACAAAATCCTCTGCACACCCTGGGCCTCGCCCGTCATCTGATTTCCACGGTGGCCGTGGCCCTGGTGTCCGGGGCAGTGAGGGCGGGTCACCCGTGCGCTGTTTACCTGGAGCGAGGCTCCTTCCTCCTTGTTGGTACGAGGCTGATTGCTCTGCATTTTCACGGTAAATTTGTTTTCTGAGTCGCTGTTGAAATTCTGGAAGCAGAGAAAATGCATTTGCTCCATCACCTTCCGGATGTGACAAGTCCTATAAAATCTATTAAAGCCTTTAATGAAATCCCTGCTCAGAGCTGCTCTGTGAATGAATGTGGAAGGAGAATTTAAATGAAAATGTTTCTGTAGTCTGGAGGCTTTGCCTGGGAAGCAATTAAAGGGGCAGCTCACCTTTCTGCCGTCATTCTCAGGCTTGATGAGTGCTGTGCTTGGTGGCCCTCTGACCGGATGCTGGGGGCCTTCCTCAGACCCTCCGCGCAGAGGGGAAGGCGGGTGCACCTGTGGGCCGGTGTAGCCACTTGTGGCTGGAGATAAACGCATTTACTTATAAACAGGTGCGAGCCCTGCACTCGCAGAGCCCACAGTCTGGGGGGACAGACGTGTCCAGAATAGGTGTCAATGCCCAGACAGCGGATTGCAGTGCAGGGCTGCTGGGGAGCTCGGAAGGTCCATCTGGGGTGGGCAGGACAGGGGCAGGGGCCGGAGAGGGGGTGGCTTGGCTGCGAGCAGATTCCTTCTCTCCCCGTGAGCTGAGTCCTGCCCTGGGGCCCTCAGACACGCTCAACTCCCAGGTCTCTGGCCAGCCCTCCCCACGCTCCACCCTCCTCCAGGCACCCCTGCCTGGGGGGAGAGACACAAACATGCAGAGCCTGCCTCAGGACACCAAAAAGTGATTCTCTTTCCTGCTTTCTGGGGTGGCAACGTCGCCCCTTTCCTTCTATGACGACAAGTTCTAAAAAACACCCAGAACGTGTGCAGCACAGAGTGCCGAGGGGCAACTCTTCCCAGAGGAGGCCCAGGGAGCCCGTGCTGCAGGCAGGGGGACCACGTGGGGAGCAGGTCCAGGGGTTAGGGTGTAAAGTGTTGTGACCGAAGGAAAGAGGGGAGCCCCAGCTGGATGTGGAATTTGTTTACCCAGCAAGGGTTACTCCCCCAGTATGGGGAAATACTTACAGATCAACAAGAAAATCACCACTGAATAGAAAAAAAGGCAACACAGGCTGTGCAGAGATGAGCTTTCCAGAGAGACTGGCAGCGGAAAGCTGCTTTTGGGGACCTGCCTGCTGCCTCCGTCTCTCCCCAGATGAAGAAGCGGCCCTACGGGTGCTGAGTGATCCTTGCAACCCTCCTGGGGGGCGGGGGCAGCAACGTCAGTGGGTGTGAAAGGGCGGGTTTGGCGTGCAGAACGTTCCAGGCACAGGACAGGCCTCTCCTGCCCTCCTTACTGTCCTGAAGTCCTGGGCCCTTGGCCGCCCAATCGGAAACTTGAGTGTGGGTCCCTCCCGCCAGTCCCTGAGGCTGTCTCTACAGCTCCTGCCTCACTGGTCACCTGGGAAACACATGAGGTTGGCAAAAGGGACAACTCAGATACTCAGATAAGCGTGAGTGGGTAGATGTGAGTGATTGCTGCGGCATGGGGACCACATCCAGCTCGAGCCCTGCAGAGCCTTGTCTGTGCACCAGGGCTACCTGAGGCACCCAGGGTCATCGGCTGCACCCAGCAGCAAGGAGACAGGGTCATTAAAAATGGATTTGTCATGACAAAAAAGTGGACCTGGGTGTCCCTCAGCAGGAAAACACAGAGGTGTGTGTTATTCATGCTGTACAACGCCACACAGGGGTTAAGATCAACCAGATCAGCTCTGATAGACCTCAACAGCAATACTGATCGGTAAAGGCAAGTTGCAAAGGGTTTTGTTCCGTGTGATCACATTAACTAATCTGCAAAGAGTGTTACGCGTTGGTCTTGGATATGTATGTAGGTGGTAAACCAATGAAGGCATGCGGAGAGATGATACAAACCAATTTCAGAGATGCCCCTCTGGGGAGGATGGCAGAGTCCCGAGCGTGTATCGTCCTCTACGTGTTGATGGCATGGGGGATGGCATGAGGAGCCAGCATGCGGAAGGAAGTTGACCCCCGGCTGGCGGAGGGAGTGAGCGGGCAGCAGGAGCTGGACGGAGGGAGGGCTTTGAGGGTTCCAGGCAGCGTTCAGGAGGAGGGAGAGCTACAGAGAAGGGAAGGGTACCGGGCCAAGGCCTCTGGGGAAGGTCGCGAGGGCCAGGCGGACTGTTGCTGAGCTGGTCACACCCTGTCCTCCAGGCCCACCGGCCCAGTTGGAAGGACACTTTGGGAACCTGGAGCCCAGGGGGGACGTCACCTGCGTCACAGCCCGGCTTCTAGGAGCAGAGGCTGTAGGGGGTCCTGGGAGGGGTCAGTTCCTCTCCGTCCAGGCTTCAGGGGACTGGTACTGCTCACAATAGGGCTGGGTACAGAGAGATGGGGTAGAGAGGGCTGGAGAGCGGAAGAAAGATCACCTTCCAAGGCTGAGAGCGCGCTTAATTATGCGTCGCACACAAGACGTTTCACCAAGTAAGCAGAGTTTTAAAGACTGGCTCAGTCATGGAGAGCTGTTTCCTGTGGCTCAACAAGTTTATAATAAACACAGTTAAACTTTTATTTATGGCACAGCTGCTAATTGCACCATAAACGTTTTTTCGTCAAGCAATTGCTGTTTACTCACTTGCCAATCAGCTCGTTATCTGGCTCTCTCTCCCCGTGCTCCCAATATTCCCACTTCCAAATCCCGCTGCTTGAAATGTCTCCCTGCAGCTGTCCTCCAGGCCCACCGGCCCAGGGCCATGCCCGCCCACCCGCTGGTGGGCACCCCCTCTCAGCCCCCGAGCCCTTTCTGACCTGCCGTCCCTGCCCTGAGAGTCTCTCGTGACCAGGCACAGCGGTGGAGGCCCTGCAGGATGGCCCTGCCGAGCTGTCCCTACGTTCCCCCTCCTCCGGTTTCCCAGCCTCAGAGCCCAGCAGGCCTCGCCTCCTCTCTCTGCCCGTCTTTATCGCAGCCCCTCCTCTTGTCGGGGTCTCCCCACCCATCTCTCCACAAGACCGGGAATTACATAAACCTGACCCCTGGGTCCCCAGCGTTCACCCCTTCCTTAGGCAGTGATCCTGGTGCTCAGCCCCCGCCTTCATCCCCCCAGGAGGTGCTCCTAGAGAGCAGAGGTAGGTCTCACATCTCTTCATACCTTTGTCCCGTCCTGACCACCGCCTGTGTCCTGGGCGTGGTGAGAACCCTTCTCTAGGCTGGGCCCCTCAGGGGCTCTGGTCCCCTCCGTCCCACGGCTTCTCGGCAGGCTGGCCCTGGGGCGAGCCGTGTGGTGCTGAAGCAGAGTGAAGCCAGAGCTGGTAGACCCCTCTGGGTGGAACGGGCCTCCCTGCCATCACGCAGACACGCTGACGCCTGCCCCCGCCAGACAGCCGCTGGGCCTTGGTGTCTGAACGCTCTGAGTGACCTTCTGAGTGGGATTTCTAGAGTCCTCTCCAGGCACCTCAGGACAGGGACATTGGCTGGGTACATCCTGTGTGCAGATCCTCCAAAACCTTCCCCCGAGGGCCTCCCCTCCATGCCGGCGGCCCAGCCATGTTGCAAGGCCAAGCTCGGGAGGGCATATTTGCTCTGGAGGCTCTTGGGAGGAAAGGGAGTGAGACCATTCCCATCCCACCAGCCCCTTCATTTCTTTTCTTTTCTTTTTTTTTTTTTAAAGAAATTCACGTTCTTTTATTTTTATTTATTTATGACTGTGTTGAGTCTTCGTTTCTGTGCGAGGGCTTTCTCTAGTTGCGGCAAGTGGGGACCACTCTTCATCGCGGTGCACGGGCCTCTCACCATCGCGGCCTCTCTTGTTGCGGAGCACAGGCTCCAGATGCGCAGGCTCAGTAGTTGTGGCTCACGGGCCCAGTTGCTCCGTGGCATGTGGGATCTTCCCAGACCAGGGCTCGAACCCGTGTCCCCTGCATTGGCAGGCAGATTCTCAACCACTGCGCCACCAGGGAAGCCCCCCTTCATTTCTTAGATCCAACATGGTTAGAGCCACCTGGATGAGTTGGGAGTGTCCAGACTGAAGCTGGCTGGTGGGAAAGGACTCCAGGGCCCCTCCCCCCAGGGGCTCACGCCAGGAAAAGGGAAAGACCAGGTTCAAGACAGGGCCTGGAGGCCAGTGGGTGGTACACGGTGGGGTCACGTGGGGAGCCCCCAGGCTTTGGCTCCGTGCCAGGCTGAAGCTGATCCGTCGTGACCCCCGGCCCCGCAGCAGCCTGGGGCTGAGGCTGCTGGTTTGCGGACCAGGAGCCAGTCCACAGGGCTGTGCAGGTCCCGAGTCCACAGTGACGCCCGGTGGCCGCGACTGGAGCAGCGCCACCTGGGCTGGGGCAGCACTGGGCAGGCCCACCGCAGTTTTGGGCAGTTGGGTGCGCGTGTCTGAGGAGAGGCTTAGGAAGGGAATCGTAGACTGCGTGCTAACCGAGGGCCTGGAGGCACGCACGCTCACTGGGAAACAAACCCCCATGCCTGCCTCTGTGCTTTGAGCTGGTGAAGGGTCATCTCCTACCCACTCCCCTTCCCGCGTTTCCTGGTCCCTCCCCTTGGGGTCCAGGGGACGATCTGGTGCAAGCTGCTTTTTGAGTCCCTTGGCTGGGTGAGGGGACAGAGCTGTCACCACCACACCAAAGTGCTGCGGTGAACAGAGGGCTGTGGCGTCAGGTCCAGTGACTGATGGGTGAGGACTGATGCTTGTCAGGGGTGTTGGTGGACCAGGGGTTGGGCTGTGTGCGGCCCCGGGGCCTGGTGTGGCGCCTCAACCCCCCTCGTGGATCCTGCACGTGTAAGGAGACTGGGTCTGGTCCTGTCCAGTCAGCCCCGGCCTGTGTCCTGTTCTGGGGTCGGGCACTCCCTGGGTTTGAGTCTGGCCCCTTCAAACCTGGCAGGGGCTCGGGCTAGGCCGGGGGTCAGGAAACAAAGAGCCGCCCTGGCTGAGGCCCTGGGCAGCTGAGGGGCTTCAGCTTGGCCTGGGGGATGGGCCACTGACTTCTCAACACCATCCTCCCCTTCCTTCGCCCTCCCGGGCTCTGTTTTCAGTCAGTTCAATTAGTACAGCTTTAAAGCAATTAGGGAGAATGGCAGTCAGGCCGCGCTGCGGGCCATGTTGAGTGCACTCCTGCCCCCTCCTTGTCCCCCAGCCTGGCAGCCTGGAGGGTCTGCAGAGGGGAGGGTGGGCAACCCAGGGGAGAGACCCCGACACGGCTGGGACTGGAAGTGGGTGAGTGGGGAGGGACAAGGAACAGAAATCCGTGTCCCCTGGGACCCCGGGGCTGGGCTTGCTTGCAGAGGAGACAAAGTGAGGGTGCTGGTTAGAAGCTCAGCCCCTGAGCCAGGGTGCTGGGTGCAAATTCAGGGCCCCCCCCTCCAATCAACTTCCCCTCCCTCTTCCCCTCCCTCCCCCTCCCTCTTCCCCTCCCCCTCCCTGCTTCTCCCTCCCCTCCTCCTCTCCCTCAGTCCCTTTGGGAGGGAGGAGGAGGAGGAGGATTAAACCTCTGCTCTCTGGTGTTGAGGCTGCAGAGTCTGTGACATTCCTGGCTGTCACAGCCGCTCAGATTCTGTGGTCTCTGGCTGCAGGGAAGGAGCCTGCAGCAGTTTTCTGAGGAGGGGGAAGTGTACCAGCCTCTGACCTCACTCCATGGCCTCCAGGGGCCCCTTGGCGGGGTGGCCTCTGTTTAGGGCTCTGCACTCTGAACACCAGGGCAAGTGGGTGCCTGGCCCTGTGCCCCCGCACGCGGCAAAGGCCTTCTGGGCCAGCTCCATGGCCGCCTGGCGGAGGCGACCCCTCGAGCTGCGGACACCCTGCTCGGAGGCCTGGGCCTCCCCTCCAGGTGTGGGGCTTGGCGGGGCGGGGCAGGTGCAGGGTCTGACTGCAGACAGAGCCCTTTGTGTCGGGACCCCCGCCCCCCCCAAGCCTTCCGGCCCTGCCCCTCCACACTCCCCCAGCCTCTCAAAGGAAGCCTGTGCTGGGAGCCTCCTCTGGGAGACCCCCGGCCAGCGCGGCCTCCCTTAGATGTGTGTGGACTCAGCAGTCTACCACGTCCTTTCCTCCTTCACCTGTCTACACTGGCCCAAGACTGGGTGGGCCCTGAGCTGGGCGCCGGGTGAGACAGGCCCCCGCTGCCCCCTCCTCCCCCAGGAGTTGGATTCTGAACAAATGGTGACACAATACTTGGTCCATCTGTGACAAAGGCCACCAGGAGGAGGGGGCCCGGCCTGGGGGAACTCTGAGGGTGCCCTGACCTAGTCTGGAAGCTCCCAGGAAGGAGCTGGGTGGGGCAAACCCTGGGAGGCGGGCGGGAGCCACGCTCCTGAGTGTGGCCCGGCTCCGGGGAGGGGGCCCGGGCTGAGGCCTGAGGGCAGGTGGAGGCTTGTGCTTTGTTCTGAAGCCGAAGGGCCTGATGGGCGGTGGCGGGCGGTCAGGTGGGTGCAGGGAGGTGCCGGTAGTGGGCCTGGGGAGGGGTGGGCCCTTCCTGTTCTCCAGCCAAGGGAGGGGCTGATAGGCTTCCCTGTGGACAGCTGAAATGGTCTGGAAACGAAGGGGACTGGCCACCGCCAACTCTTAGCCTCACACCTGTGTCCAGCCACCCCGCCCTGCTCTGGCCGTCCACGCCCACACCTGCCAGCAGCCTTCACTGGGCCCCATCGCACTGGGCTGGGGCACACGCCCTGTGTCTCCACAGCTGCCGCTGAGCAGATGCGTGAACCCGAGGGGAGGGCTCCCCGAGGAAAGTATGCTGAGAGGTACAGGGGAGCGGATCTCACAACCCAGTGAAGTTCTATTAGGAAGGGTGGGACCACCCATGGAGCTATGATCAGCTCAAAATAGAAGCAGCTCCTTTCTGACCTGCTGCGCCTGTTGTGGGCTTGAGGGCCTCCCGGTGGGGAGGGGCTGCTTCCTGCCCCCCTCTCCACTCTGCCGAGGCTCCTGCACAAACACGGGGAGGCGGAGGGGCCTTGGCGGGTGCCTAATGGCCAGCACGTCCTCTCCCGGTGCTCGCTGTGCCCATTACAAGCGTCTCACTTCCCGATGAAGCAGTTTCCCGCAAAATGGCCCCACGTTGCAGGATAAACGTGAGGAGCCGCTAAGGGGAGGCAAGCAGATGCGACGCTCAGATCCGTGGAAGGCAGTCCGGCTGCAGGCAGCTCGTGGCGGGGCCCTTGCACGGCCTCTGCTCAGGTCTGGGGGAGGGACCCCGCAGGCACCGACAGGCACCCACCCTGAGCAGAGCAGACCAGACGCCTGCCTCGCGTGGCCCCTAGCTCAGTGGGAGAGGCACAGAGAGGCAGTGCAGGGGCCACGCCCCGGGGTAGGTGCGGGGCAGGTGCGGGGCAGGGGGCTCTGACGGGCTGGCTGCAGGGTTGCAGGCCGCTGGAGGAGGGATGCTTGAACGGAGACCTCGAGATGCAGCCTGTTCCCTCGTGTGGGCAGTTGGACAGCGTCCCTGCTGTGGCCAGCAGGTGCAAAGGCCCACGGGAGCTGAGACCCAAGAGACCTTGGTCTGGGGGAAGCACATGGCCCATGTAGAGGAAGGCCTCATAATCTGGGGAGGGGGATGTAGGCAACACAATGGGCCCTGAGTTGAGAGGGACGTGGGCACCAGTGGACCTTGGCCTGAGTCTGGGCGCACACCCACCAGATGGCAGCTGATGGGGGTGGGTCCACAGGGGCCCTCCTGCGGGTGACTGGCTAGACCTGTAGCTTCTGGGCTTTTTTCCAGCCCCACGCCCCTTCGTGGGGGCAGGAACGGTGTGTGCACGCAGATGTGCATGCACAAGCACACACACACACACACACACACAGATATGCAAACACCGGTATGCACACGCACACATGAACAGATGTGCACACAGTGAGCACACAACAGACAGGCACACACGTAAGTGTGCACACACACATAAATGTGCACGTACTCTTGTGCAAGACGTGCACACTGACATATGACCACAGATGCGCCCATCCAGATGTAAACACACGTGGACGCGCACAGCACACTCACAAACGTCCCCTCTGCGCAGCCCTGCTTCTGCCGCCGGCTGTCACTTCTCCCTGTCCTGGGCTCTTGCCCCAGGACAGCGGAGCTGAGGGCGGAGAGCGAGCTCCTGAGGCAGAAGGCCTGGACTCTTCTCTGGGCCTTGGCGCCCTGGTCTGTGGCCGGGGACGCTGGAGCTTGGCTCACAGGTTGCAGGAGGGATTTGGTGCAAGAGTGCAGGCGAGGGGCTGGCCTGGGCGCTGGGTCCGGGTCAGGGTTAGGAGGGTCCCTGGGAGCTGAGAACTTTCACCTCTGAACCCTGGCTCAAGAACCAGATCTACGGCCCCTTGGAGGTCTGGCTGGGGGTGGGGGCTCCAGCACTCTTGGCTGGGCTCCGGGAGCCTGCCCACCAAGCCCCCGAGAGGGCTAGTTCACTGCACCCTTGCGGGGTGGTCTGCATGAGGCCACCGCGGGGTCAGGCCAGCAGTCAATCCTGGAGGGTTGAACTGCTCAGGGGTTCGGCCCCGCCGCTCCCACGGCGGACACGGTAGCTGGAGCTCCCACCCCAGCCCACTGGGTGCAGTGGCCTCTTGCAGGCCCTGTGCCCCAGGGGCTTGGGGGTGGGGGCAGGACTCACTGCTGTGGGGCTCCTGCTTCCAGCTACAGGAACGTGGACGTGGCTTTGTGGCCACCCTGGGTAGGAGTTGCGAACTGAGACACGGGTGACCCCGAGCATAGGGGTCCGCAGACCTCGCGGTGGTTGGGGACAGTGGTGAGGGCCGCCTCATGGTTTGGGCCACTGAGTTTCCCGTGTCTGGTCGTGGCTTCCTCACCCCTGCTCTAGGCTCCGTGAGGCGCACAGAGGCCCAGACGCTCACAGTGGGTTCCAGGCCGACCTGCCCAGGGGAGCCCTGGGCCTTCAGGAGCACACAGGCCCCTGGTGTGGAGACTGAGTGAGCGCCCGTCTAGGCATGAGGGGCACCGAGGCTGCCAGGCCCTTCCCGAGGAGGTGCCGGAGGACGGCGGGGGCGTGCCACGGAGCTTGGTCACGGCTGAGGCCACGGGGCTGGGGTGACGGGACCAGTGGCAGGGAGGCCTCTGGGGGGACCCCTGGGGAGCTGGCTGTGGTTGAGGGGAGAACACCAGCACAGGACCGGCTGGGGCTCGCAGGGGAGAGCCTCGGAGCCACGGCAGGACATCAGGGCCTCGGCCACGGGGGCAGGGGGGAGTGGGGTCCCCATGGGCGGCCGCCGCGGGGCCTGAGAAGGACGGAGTGAGCTGCCCTGAGGAAGCTCGCGGGACCAGTTGGGCCAATCGGCGTCTGTTTGTTCATTTGACAGGCATTGAACAAGTGCCCCAGGTGGCAGGAGCAGCTTGGGGAACCTGGGTCCGTGCCCTGGCACCCTCCTGAGGGGCTTGTGTCTCTTGGGGAGAGCCAGCCACGCACGAACCCTCCAGGCTTCCGCTACGTTCGAGGGTGGGAAGCGTGGCATGGCCAGGGCGTCCAAGGTGCTTGGGTTGGTGAGAGTCAGCCCCGTTGGGAGCCCGGGAACACCCCGGTGTGGCTGCAGGGACGGCGGGCTCAGCAGGCTGTGAGGGCCTCAGGGTGACGGGCCTGGGCTGAGGTCGAGCCCAGAATGGGCTTTGGGGTCAGGCCGTGACAGCCCCTCCCCTGCACGCGGGGTGGGTCTGGGCTCATTCCTGTGTCGTCCAACCCCGGCTCCTCTGTTCACAGGACGCTGCTTGGCTGCCAGGAGCTGCCCACCCATCCTTCCAGGGTGAAGGTGGAGGTAGAGGCGCTGATTCCCAGGTAAGCCTCCCGCTCTGGCTTTCCATGTGTGTCTGCCTTCTCCCTGGCATGGGGAGAGCTCAGCTTTTTACAGACGTGATCATGAGTGCTCGGTCTTGCAAAGGGCAACGGCATTGCCGGGACACTGCAGGCTGCCTTGTTAATTTGGAGCCTAATGTGGTGTCTGGAGTCGTCTTTGACTTAGATACAAGTGGCAGCGTATGTCCTGTGTTTCTCGGTCCCCCTCAGGGTCAGGCTGGGGGGCGAGGCAAGCAGCGAGGGCGCGGGGCAAGGTGTGTGGAGCCCTTCCGTGCGCCTTGCGTTTCCAGCTGAGCCTCAGCCCCCTTGAGCCTGACCCCAGGGCTTTGCCTGGTCTCGGGACTCCGTGCGCCTGGCCCCCACCACCCAAGCCCCGCGTGTACACGGTGCACACGCGCGCCTGTCCTGCGCTCCCGTGCCGCGTGGGTGACCCTAGGGGACGCTGGCCTGGGTTTTGACCTTCCAGCAGGTCCACCTCGGCTGAAGCAGGATGGCGCACTGGGCCGTGGCTCTGCTGTGGCTTGATTCCGTGGCCCTCGGAGAAGCCCTCTAACTTCTCTGAGCCCATAAAACAGGTCAGATCAGTCTTACCTGAAACACAGTGACGTTTCACTGGGGTAACTGTGTGGGCACCTGCTGGGGGGCAGTTACTGGCCGCCGCCCTTCCTCCTGCCCCTGCCGGACGTGAACTCAGACTGGCCCATCGCTGCGTTTCCGCGCAAGTAGCTTCAAGGCCACGCAGGGACTGCCGTGCCAAGGTCACTGCAGGCCCACAGTCCGAGCGTCCTGTTCCTCGGCCCTGAGGCCCCCAGGCCCCGGGTGGGGGCCAGAGCCCTCGCTCCTGTGGTCCTGCTCATCCCTTCTGGGGCGGCGCCTTTGGCCGCTCCGAGCACGTGGATGTCACCCCAGGTCGCCAGGGCTCCCCTGAGGCCGCCCTCCTCCCCGACACCTTGTGCACGTTGGGTTCCTCAGCCCTCCCTCCCCCTGTGTCTGTGGGATTTGCATACAGGTGCCCCTGCCTGTGCAGCTGAGGGGTTGGGGGCGGAGCCAGCAGCCAGGCCGGGAGGCCAGCAGCGCCGGAACACAGGTGGCAGGACAGTGGCCCCTCGGAAAGCGGGTTTTGTTCCCTTGCCGCCTCCGCAGAGCCGCAGCCGGGCTCCGGTGCTGCGGGAGCGGGTGGGCTCTGGTGTTCGGGGCCTCTGGGAGCCCCTGCAGTGCCGTCAGGTCCCTCTGCGGCCTTGTTGTGCCGGCCACCGTCCGAGCCTGGGGACCGGGGAACGGGGCACGGCCTGCACGGGCTTGTGTGAGCTGAGGACCCGCGTCTGCTGTAGATGGACGGCTCGGGGGTCCCTGCCGTTGCAGGAGGACCCTCAGCCCAGGCTGCACGTTCCCAGAGCCTCCCCGTGAAGACTTTCTCCCAAATGGGGTGGTGCTCGGCCGGGCAGGCTGGCGAGCTGGGCGGTCCGTGGACGGCTGCGACGGTGCTGTTGTCTGAAATGTGTGTTAACCCAACACCCGCCTGTGAGAAAGCCGACCGTGAAAGGGATGAGCTGTGAAGGCGGACGCTGGGCACGCACCCCAAGTTCCGTCACACAGCTTCGAACAGCCTGGAGGCCCCCTGCATCAGAGGTCTCCCGCCGCCTGGTTACCGCCGTGGTGAAGAGCTGGGAAGGGGGTTCCGGGCTCACGCACCCCTCCCAGCTGGCTCTGGGCCCTTTCCCAGCAGCCTCTCCTGCGTCTCGTATCCCAGCCTGCGCTCCTGGGGCTGGGGTGCCCATGCTTGCAGGCCTGTGCCTCTCGCCTTCCCGACTCAGGGTTGCCTGGCGTGTGGGGTTGGGGCCGATGTTGTCACACGGGCCTCTGGCTGGGCAGTGGGCGGCCTTGCCTGGATGTGTCTGGGGCTCTGGAGGTGTGTCTCTGGTGGGGGTCAGGCAGGTAGGGGCACACAGGGTTCTGGGCTCCGGGGCCTTGTGGATTGTCACACTGTGGCCCCCGGTGAGCCATGTCCCCTGTGCCCAAGCCTGGATGGAGCCCTTCCCACCTGTGCTGATCTTCTCCAGCAAACCGTGTGCTTATCCATCCATTCGTCTGTCCATCTGCTGTCCCCCATCTGTCCACCCACCTGAGCTCCATCCACCCACTCACCCACCCACCCACCTACCCATCCATCCATCCATCCACCCGCCCACTCACCCATGCATCCATTCATGTACTCATGGCAGAGTTGGGGCATGGAAAGCTCAGGGCTATTGATGGGCCAATCGCGGTCTCATCCAGTAGGTTCGGGGCTCTGCCTTTGTGTGCACAGGGTTTGGATGGTTCTAAGCTGCTCTAACCGGTGAAGGCTGGGATATCCAGAGCGTGAATTTGGTTGGGGACCAGGGGACGCTGTGGCCCTGGGGCACTGGGCAGAGCTGCTAGGCCTGGCCTGCAGTCCTAGGTCCTGGAGGCCCCGTGGTCTGTCTTCCTTGTGGTCGTCGTGGTGGGCTTCAGGCGCCTGCCCTGAGGCCCCTCGGCCATCTCTGCTCTCTCCCACCTTCTGGCTCTTCTCACGTTCCCTTCAGATGCCTCCTGCTCACTCCAGGCAGGGACTAGAGTGAGGCCTCAAGACCACCCCCTTTGCCCACCCTCCCCCTGCCCCGTTCTCCCTTTGAAGCCTGGGGTGAGACCTTCCTCACCCAGAGACTTTCCCCAGCGCCCCACCTTGGGGAAGCGGGCCCCCGAGGTCTCTCCTTGTGGGGCCGAAGGCCCAGACTCTGCCCTGGGGACTTTGGGCCCTCGCGTCCCGCAGCCACGTCTGCAAGGGGGCCCCCCCGCTGTCTACCCCGCCGGGGGCCCTCTGTGTGGAGGTGCGTGGCGCCCCGCTCCCCCTCCTCGGGGCACCCTCCCTGGCTCCCTCGGTGGGATTCCTGTGCTTGTTGGGGTGACAGGGGCCGGGGGGAGCTGACACCAGGATCTGTCCCCCGAGAGCAGCTCCGTCCAGGGCTCCAGCTGCCCCTTCTCGCTCTGGGCTCCAGGACCCCAGCCCTTACCCCAGGGCGCTCCTCGACTCACCAGGGAAGCTGCCCCATTATCCCCAGAGTGTGGCGCTGGCCCCAGGCTGGCTTTGGTCTCCGGTGCTGGGCGCGGCTGGAACCACCCCAGCACCAGCATGTCCTGGGCTCCAGCCCGGCTGTCTCGGGATTGAGTCTGGGGAGGGAGTGCTTCGCCCAATGTGGCTGGGCTGTCGTCCTCATGTCTCAGCCTGCGCCCACCAGCTCCACCAAGCTCCGTCCTTGTGGCCATGGGGGCTGGGCGTCCAGGTGAGGGTGTCTCCCCGCTGGGGCTCTGCTGGGGGCCCCCTCCCCTGAGCCCGTGTTGACATTGGTGGGCTGTGCTCTCGTGGCAGCTAATAGGCAGAGGGCACCGGCCCAGCCTGCCATGGCAACCGCTGCGGCCTCGCTCTCGCCCGGGCTCCTGCGCGGCTTTATCTCTGAGGCCATCTGTTCCGGGAGAGAATTCCAAAGCCATTTAAACAGAGCCTGGAGCCCTCTGTCCCCCTGCTCTTGTGCGCGCGCGCACACACACACACACACACACACACACACACACGTGCACACGCACATGCAGATGAGGTGTGACCCCTGCAGGGTGCAAGGGCTCGAAAAGGACAAAATCAGGGGAGGCTCCCAGCCAGACCTCGAAGTGAGGACAGCTGCCGTCCCCGAGCCCCGGGGCCTGTGGCCTTCTTGCTCCCTCACCTCTGTCTGTCTGTCTGAGCCCGTCTGCTTCCCGCCTCCCCTCTCTGTCTGTCTGTCTGGGCCCGTCTGCTTCCCGCCTCCCCTCTCTGCCGCTTCTCCCTGTGTCTCCCACCACTGTGCTCATCCCTAACCCTGGCCTCCAACCCACTGCCGCCCGCCCCTCTTCCCACCCGGTCGGTTGCGCGCTCTTCCTCTCGCCCCCTCGGTCCGGGCGGCACCGAGCCCACGGGAGGCTCTGGTCCCCGCAGGCTGGACGTCCTGCAGAGTCACAGGGCCGGCTGCTCAATCCCGCCTTGGTCTGGGTCCCTCTGTCCCCTCTCTTCCTTCCTCCCCTCCTCCCAATGGCCAGGGCGGGACGAGGGGCCACCAGACCTGCTGTCAGCTTCCTGGGGCCCCACGCTTGGGGTGTGGCCTCTCAGCTGGAACTACGGTCCCTCAATCTCTGGGCCCCTCACTCTCTGGGCCCCTCACTCTCTGGGCCCCTCACTCTCTGGCCTCTCACTCTCTGAGCCCCTCACTCTCTGGGCCCCTCGCTCTCTGGGCCCCTCACTCTCTGGGCCCCTCACTCTCTGGGCCCCTCACTCTCTGAGCCCCTCACTCTCTGGGCCCCTCACTCTCTGGGCCCCTCACTCTCTGGGCCCCTCACTCTCTGAGCCCCTCACTCTCTGGGCCCCTCACTCTCTGGGCCCCTCGCTCTCTGGGCCCCTGACTCTCTGAGCCCCTCACTCTCTGGGCCCCTCGCTCTCTGGGCCCCTCGCTCTCTGGGCCCCTGACTCTGGGCCCCTCGCTCTCTGGGCCCCTCACTCTCTGGGCCCCTTACTCTGGGCCCCTTACTCTCTGAGCCCCTCACTCTCTGGGCCCCTCACTCTCTGAGCCCCTCACTCTCTGGGCCCCTCACTCTCTGGGCCCCTCACTCTCTGGGCCCCTCACTCTCTGGGCCCCTTACTCTGGGCCCCTCACTCTCTGGGCCCCTCACTCTCTGGGCCCCTCACTCTCTGGGCCCCTCGCTCTCTGAGCCCCTCGCTCTCTGGGCCCCTCGCTCTCTGGGCCCCTCGCTCTCTGGGCCCCTCACTCTCTGAGCCCCTCACTCTCTGGGCCCCTCACTCTCTGAGCCCCTCGCTCTCTGGGCCTCTCACTCTCTGGGCCCCTCACTCTCTGAGCCCCTCACTCTCTGAGCCCCTCGCTCTCTGGGCCCCTCACTCTCTGGGCCCCTGACTCTGGGCCCCTCGCTCTCTGGGCCCCTGACTCTGGGCCATCAGCCCTCTGATGCCAGCCTGCAGGGAGGAGATATGTGGTTTCTCTGGGTCCATCTGGACCCGAGTGCTGAGCTGGGCTGTGCTCGCCCTACCCCGGCTGACCCCGGCCCTTAGCTGAATCTGCTGAGAGCTGCCTGCAGACCCCAGGACCCCTGGGCTCCAGCCTCCATCTCGAGCCCTGAGGGTCCTGCAACCTGGAATCTGGCAGTGGCTGCCACCCTTGGGGTCAGTGTGCGCAGAGCCCAGCCGCAGTGCCGTGTTCCCAGGAGACGGCTCCTGCCGTGGTGCTGCCCCCCCTCTTCTGAGCAGCGGGCAGGCCTGTTCGTGGCTCGAGTCATCACTTCCGGGGCCCCTCCTGCCTGAGGAAGGCGGGGTGCCTGGACCTCTGCAGTGCCGGCTGGCGGCAGAGCCGGCAGTAGGGGAGCCACCGGGCAGACCCCACGGGGCGTGTGGGGCACACGTGGGGCTCTACTAAAGCACCAGCAGAAACTGGTGCCAGACCAAACTGCCCTCCCAGCCCGCGCGCCTCATCTCCCCAGGAGCTCACCACCAGCCCCTGGAGCGTATCCTGCTCCTGTGTCACTTTGGTCCTGCAGGGCTGGGGCCTGTGTGAGTCTCAGCTGGGAATATGGCTGAGGGTCCTGAGGGCTTTCCTGGCGCGGGCTGGCTGTGCTCAGCTGACCTGGCTTCTGGTCAAGGGGAGGGAGGGGCCACAGGTGCCCAGAGCCCAAGAGAGGCTGGTGTGACCACCACCCTCGACAGCCCTGCAGGTGGGGAGCCCTCCCGGGGCTGCTGGCCAGAGGTGAACGCTCCTCAGACTCTAAGGGGCCCGCAGGTCACCTGGGGTCTTGTTGGAATGAGGATTCTGACTCAGCTGTCCAAGCTCTTGTCCCATCTTTGGACTCTTGTGCTGGACCCCCAATCCCTGAGCGCACTGAGTGGGGGGAGGGGGATGGAGGCGCCTGAGGACCCCCCGAGGCCCCCAGGCCTTCAGAGAAGACACTGACTTTGTCTCACTGGACTCTGAACTTGTCCAAGGGCTTTTATCATGTGCTGGATTATAAGGCCATTTGGTTTCATTAAGGGAAACAGCACAAGTGTTCCGAGGTTGCCCCCGTTGTTCCTCTCGGTAATTAACTCCTTAATTAACTGCATCCAAGGACACATTTCCCCAGGGTTTGGGAACCTGGTGGACTCAGAATCACTCACTGCAGGAAGCTGGTGTCTCCAGGTTTGGGAGGCCGGTGTGGGAGGTGATGGGAAGCGGTCAGCAATGACTCAGTGCAGGCCGACTGGTGCGGCCCCATCTGGGCACCCGCAGGGCAATGTCCCTGATGCCCTCGCTTTGCAGACGAGTCAAGGAGGGTTGGCTAATGCGATGGAGGTAAGCATATCTGTCCCTTCAGATGAGGGACCGTGACAGACATGGAAGGGACCTCCTGCCCAGCTTCAGCATCCCTTCCCCGTTCACCCCTGTTTCCCATCAATCTGCCCCAAATTCCCCCCATCTTTCCCTGTACAGCCCCCCAGCTGCCCCTGATCCACCCCACAGCTGCCCTTGATCTGCCCCCGATCTGTCCTGATCCGCCTCTGGTCCGCCCCCCATCTGCCCCTGCCCTCCCCTCTCTCCCCGTTCCCTCACCAGCCTCTCCGCACATTTGCCCCCCACCTTGCTGCCCTTTGACCAGGTGGCTCACCTTTATTTCTAGCCTCATCTTGCCCCTGAGCCTCCGACCGGAACCCATGTCCTGGGGTCAACAGGGCTGTCAGTCCCCACAGACCTGCTCTCCCCCGTCAGCCCCTTTCATTGCCCCTCCGATGGCTCAGGCCAAACCCTGGAGTCCCATGTGTCCCTTGATTGGCCCCCACAGACCCTCCGCAGCCTGGCCCTTCCCCCTGCCTGTCTCCTAACCCGGGCAGCTTCCCCCTGGGACCACCCGCTTGCCCGTTTCCTGCCCAGCTGCCCTCACTGGAGGCCTCCAAGAGGCGTGGGTACAGTCAACTGCTGGCAGTCACGGGGCTGTGAGGGGACAGGGGACAGCCCGGGTTCTGTCCAGCTTTCCCTCCTCCTGGCTCCAGGACAGTGAAGCCCGCCCCCCCAGCACGCATCCCTCTAGCTTGCGAAGCAGCCGGGGGTGCCGCGACTCCCGCTGGCCTGAGTGCCGCGTCCTCACCACCCTCAGGCTTTATTTAAGGGGCGGGTCTGTGAGGACGGGACCAGCCCACCCCCCCCAGGGGCCAGATCTGAGGCCTTCTGCTCTAGAGGAATGTCGGAGGGGGGCCCTCGGGGCTCATCTGCCCCTTCCCACCTCCCAGGGGTCATCCTCAGGCCCCTTCAGGGCCTAAGAGAGCCCACCCAGCCCCATCTCGCAGGTCTCCCCTAGAAACGGTGAGTGTGGGGTTCTTGCCGTGGGCTTTAGCTGCCGCGGGCTGCATGGGCCTCACCTGTCGGGGGCAGACACCTGCACATAGGCAGGGGCGTACCCAAGCTGAGGGTGCGATGGAGACGCGAGGAAGGTGACACCTGAGTTACCTCGGGGTGAGTGGGAGCTTCCTCCCAGCACCAGGGAAAAGCTGGGAGGGTTCAGCCAGGTCTGGCGATGGCCGACCTGATTGCTCCAAAGGCCCTGGTGTGCGGCAAAGGTTCACGGACATGGGGTAGGGCAGGAGGGGTCACCCCAGAAAGGCCTAATACATCCCACACCGACACGTGCCCCTCCCCTGCCCCTGTGGGTCCCCCTCCTAGCCCCGCATCCCTGAGGGAGTTGGTCCTCTCCTCACCTTCCCGCCTCGCCCCAAGCTTCACACCTGGGTGGTGGGGAGTCCGTTGTCGGGGGCCACAAGGGCCTGCCCCCTTGGTAGTCAGTGTCTGTGTTGTAGGCAGGTCCAGGCTATCCAGGCCTGATCCCACCCTACGTATCGTGACTGGTCTTTGACTAGGTTTCTAGCCTAACTTGGTCTGGGGTTAAGTGGGGAGAGAGGAAAGTGGGAGGAAGAAGAGGGGCGGGGAAGGGGGACAGGGAGAGAGAAAGGGAGGGGGAGGGGAGGAGAGGGGAAGGGGGAGGGAAGGGGAGAAGTAGGAGGAAGAAGGGGAGGGGGAAGTGGGGGGAGGAGCATCTTCGGGAAGGGCCCCTCCCATCCCTCACTTGTTGGTCCCTTAGTGTGAAGGGGCTGTGTCTTTGCTCCCCCCACCTGCAGGCGGGGCTCATTGTCTGGGGCCCAGGGCCCTTTTGTGTGGGCCAGGGAACCTCATTGGCAGGGCATCGATTTGTGATTATCTGCTCCCTGGCCCTGATTGGCTGCATGAGAAGGGAGCTCTCCAGGGCCCTGGGACACAGAAGTTAGTGTCACAACTTTTTGCAGCATGAAGTGACCGTGTGTACAAGCTTCGGAGTGGAGGTGTGTCTGCCCAGCCAGGATGACACTCTGCGGGACCTTCCTGGGTGCGTACCTCCCCCCTCCCCACACTGAGCGCCCCCCCGGCACCCCCCCCCCCCCGCCTTGTTCACAGGTTTCTGCCAAGACGCCAAAGGGGCTAATTAGATGTGTGTCCCCATCAGCTCTCAGTGCTCTTTTCTGGGCAGCCGAGGAGGTGACAGACACATGCTCCCTCCTGAGCAAGGCCAGGGCCCTTGGAAACTGATGGCGGGGCTGGCAGGGCCCTGTGAAGCCTACCCTGTCTTTGGGAGGCGGGGGGGCCGCGGGTGGGGTGTGTGTGACCAACGTGTCCACCCAGGACTCGCTGTAGTAAAATGCCGGGGCTGCTGCTGCTTGTGTGTCCATCACAGGCAAAGTTACTCTGTGTGTGTGAGAGACTTTAACACAGTGCAGTACTCTCCCAGTCATATGTGTGTTTGTGTGTGTAAGTGTGTACACAGTGTCAAAGGGTTGGTGTGTTTGATGTCTCCTCACGAAACAGTCTCACAATATAGCCAGAGTGTGTGTGTGAGTGTGTGAGTGTGTGTGAGTCAGCCCAGGGTGCTGGAGAGAGTGGCCCTCGGTTTTGTTTGCTCCATCTGCCAGAGCCTGCCTGGGGCAGGGCCCCCCCCCTCGCCCTCAGCTGTTCGTATACAATATTAATGCTGACCATTGCGGCTCCACACACAACGGCCCTAATTGTCGTCTGCAGCTTTAAGGCGGGCGCCCATCTGCAGGGAAGCTTTCAGAGGGAAAGAAGAAAACCCTCACCCCCAGCTGGTCACCGGAGAAGGTGGTGCCAATTACAGATGCAGAAAGTTTAGACCAAAATTACTTGAAAGAGTTTTTATGAAACAAATGAACTGACACTTGGAATGTCTGTGTGCAGATTTGCACAAGTAATTACACTTTATTTGAAATGATCTTACCAGCTAAGCGATCCTTGAGCCTGCCTGCCCAGCTCCCACAAAACACTTCCTAAGCAAGTGCTGCAAGTTTGGTTTTGCACATCTCCCCATTTTCTCCCGTGTGGCGTTTGAGGACCCGCCAATCAGGCAGAGGGTGTTTCCCTGTGGATCTTCCAAACTTAAGAGTCACGAGCGTCCTCCCCACAGATCGTTCATGAAATAAAGCTTAGAGGAACAATGTGCTCCTTGCTTAGTTATGGAAAAGAAAAGATTTTATGATTTAAAATAATCCTGACAGTCTCCCCCTGTGTAAGAAAGAAGGTTTTTAGTGACACCTTGCTGCTGTCACTTACAAGCAAGGCTGGGAACCTTGGTTTGGAATCGCCTCTTCCGCCACCGCCGCTGGGGCTCAGCGATCACGGAGTGCAGGTCCCGACTGTGCCGGGAACAAAGGGCCCTCGGGCGAGGGAGCGCTGTCCAACGTGCTGATCAGATCCAGGCTCGTCCGGATCCCACCACTCATGCTGAAGGAAGCCACCAAACCTTAAAAGTCGCCGGCTAAGGCCCTTCCCTGCTCCCTTCCTGTAACTTCTCCTTGTTCTCTTGATGGAGTGGGAGGAAGATTTTGAACCCTTACACATCAAAACCTGTCCTCTGAACCGGCTCTTGCAACTATGACCTCCTTGGCGCGGGGCTCCCAGGGCTTCTCCCCAGGTTCTTGGAACAGGCACCAATTTGCAGTTGCTGAGCTCGTTCGAATGCTCCCTGAGCAGCCTCACGTGGAGTCCAGAGGCCCCACTCCGGACCACCGGGCTGCACGCCTTGGGAAGCCTGGTTATTCTGCGGGGAGGCGTGAGAGCTGCAGGCACCCGAGGGTGTGAGCAAATGTAAGTTGCTGCCTGCAGAAACAGCTATGTCATTCCAGGTCTTTTTGTTGCACATACTGATCTCTTCTAGCTGTTACCTCTGCTTGCTGTTGTTTCCTGAGTTTGACTGCTCTGTATCTGAATTAAATGCTTTCATGAAACCCTGGGTATTGCTGGGGAATTGGCTGATTCAGCACCAGCCCTCCCTTGATTCCATCTCCATCCTGGAACAACGGCGTGCAGGGCTGTCTGAGCCTGCAACCTGCCGATAAGAGTTTAATAGAATTTCTGAATGCCAAAGGTTTGGGATGTAAAATATCCCAGCACTCACAGCGTGTCCAGAGGAGACAGAAAATGGCTTTTCAGGAGAGCTCTTAACTGAACGTGTCCTTCTATGCTAATGGGTGTGAGCTTAGAAAAGAATAAAAACAATGTTCGGCTATCATGGCAGGGGCCTCAAGCTGTTCTCATTTGGCTGATTAATATTTCATCCTCAGTTTGACCAGTGAGGGCTTGCCTTTATTTCCTTTTGCTCGAACTAAAAGATCACTCTGAGTACATTTTATTTGTTGAGAATAATGTGTGTGTATAAGAACTGAACATACTTGCTTTTCGGATGAAGCTTGTTGGTTTACATGTAATGTGGAAGCAGCTCTGCAAGTCGAAAATAATTGCTTGTGGAAGGGTTTTAGCTGACCTTCAATAATGTTCTCTTAGAGAAAGCTAAATGTTTTAGTTCTGTCTCATTCACGCTTTTGGTGGCCTGAGCGCTTCAGTGCTAATGAACGTAGGGGCGTTGTGTGCCCGCATAACTTACCAAGAACTGATATTTACTGTCTGTCGCAATCTCTGCACCGAACTTCTGGGCCACGGGTCTCGCTGGCCCTCGGGCTGGCCTGTGACAGTGCATTCTGTGCAGGTGTCTGAAATTCAGCTTGTGTCGTGTTTCACAGTACAGTTTCTGACAACCTGATTGTGATAAAGGACAATTGTTTGCTAGCTTTATCTGTAAGGAAAGGGCCTCTGGATAGCAAGCAGGAATACCCTGGCTCCTGGGTACTCCTACTGAGGAAAGTCCTACACTTATCCTCGAATGTGGAAAACAAATCACAAACCCAGTACCTAAAAAAGCAGACAGTTGAGTTGCTTAAAGAGTGGGTGGGCACTTCCATTGTGCGTGTTATGAATTTTTTTCTCTCCTGATTTTCATTGGCTGGCTCCTTGCAGGCAGTTTGAAAAAGACTCAAAAAGATAGAACTTGAGTGGTGTGCTTCCCTCTGGCTGGGATAAACTTAGTGGTTTCAGGGTGTAGGATACTTGTGGCTTCGGGAGTGCTCAAGCTTTCTGTGAGAGGGTTTTATTATTTTTAGACTTGAAACAAAAAGGGAGTGTGTGATAAAAGCAAAGTACCTTTTCCTGATCTACTCTTTGTGTATGTGACTATGTTTTGGTCTGTGGCCACAGGAACCTTTTATGCACTTTAACAACATATACATATCCATTTAAGTCACTGATACTTGAATATGCAGATGAGCCAATATGTAACCCTCCTGGCTCATCTGAGTAATAAATTCTGCAGTTCGTTCTTTATGATGGTAGGTCATCTTCCTAACCACCAATAAATATTGTAAAGTACTTTCGCTGCAGCCGTGCTGACCTAGGGCATCTGTCATTCCGGTGGCTGCTATTAGGAATTATTGGACTGAACCACTGGTGGAGAAAGCAGAGGGGGGTGAGCCTGGTGACTGTGACGCTCCCTGCCCTTTTGTGTGTTTTGCATTAAAAAAACCCAAATCGTGCTGCATATTAATTATGACTCAGTGTGGGCCAGCGTGGGCACCTTCTGTTGGCTGAGGCTTGGAGCGGGAGACAGGGGCTCTGCCGGCCTGGGCACCTCTCGCTCCCCGTCAGCAGATCCATCTTTCTGACGCTATACTGTAAATTTATTTCACCTCAGAGAGTAAACAGATATATTGGAGCCCCAAGGGTTCATGGGTAGCGTATTTACAAAGGAGCCTCTCCGCCAGCCCGTGCCACCGCTGCTAATGAGAGCGGTCATTAAGTAAATGAGACGTCGCCTTTAGCTGGCTTAGGAGTTCGCACACTAAAGGGAGAGGATATTTAATTGAAACCCGCACACAGGCTTCCCCACATGCGACCACCGGAAGGGAGGCAGCTGCCTTGCCTCTCCTCCCCGAACACCCGCACCCCCATGTAAATTTCATGATTGCTTTCCGTGATGTCATTTTGAAAGAGGACAGACAATAGCTGTGGGGAAAGGTAAGTCAATGTTACGTTCTTTCGCTGACAAAGGCAGATACCCAGTGCTTGGCTTTTCCCCTCGGGTGGAGACGGGGAGAGGGTGCGCAGAGTTAATTTCTGACGTGAAGCCTTTCTTTGCTGGAAAAGCAGGTCTGGGGATGGCTTTTTAAAGCTGCTCTGTTGGACCGAGTCTTTCTTCTCCTCCTGGGTCTGCCCGCGGCCGTTTTCCTCCGAGTTCTCTGTCCCTCCTTGGCTTGCTCATGCGCTTGGCCACTCTGAGAATCTAGGGGACACATTGTGCGTCTGACAGAAAAGACATTGGGGGACCTTGTGTCGAGACGAGAAACTTTGTGTGCTTTTCTGAAAGAGAAACACAGATGTATCTGCAGCCGTGGGACCCAGGAGCTAAGTTCCCTGGGAGAACGCTGGCTCCTTAAGCAGAAGACCTCTCTCTCGAGGGGGACGCCGTCGGGACCTCATGTGTGCTCCCACCCAAGACAGAGCAGAGATGGTCATGTGAGCGTCCTGTCTTTGCGTGTCACGTATTTCTAAACTTAAGGAACAACAACTAGGGTGCGTGTGTCTGCAGGATAGATGCCCTGCAGTAAATATCGCTGTCCCCTCGGCTCCTTTTCTCACTGTGTGATCGGGGTCACAAGCGTGGTTGTTTATAGCGTTAGCGTAACTGGATTTTTATATTTAAAACTAGAAATCAGGTTTAGGCAAGAAGTCCGTGTGAGCCTTGAATGATGTGATGCCGTTGCCTGTAGGGTGATGTGTTCTGGGCCGTGGACTTTGTCTGCTGGATTCACTTTCCTCTTTGTGAATCAGGAAGATAAACAAGCTGCCAGCGGCTCCTGGGCTGTGGTGTGGCGGGTCCTTGTTGTGAGAGCTGCTCGGAGTCACCGAGGGCTTCTCCGCTCTCGGCACCACCTTTGCATCCGTGGACATCATTGGCTGGTAAAGTTGGGCTTTAATTTCTGAAACAAAACCTCTGAGAGGTGGGTCTGGTAGCAGGATGTGGGCTCTGTCTTGGGCCATCAGACTGTGTCACTGTAATGGCGATAAAGACAGCGATAATTATCATTATCCTTTCGGGAGAGCGAGATGAGGACTTTTGCCCCAGTGGTTAAAAAAAAATCAGAGAGACTTGAGGGCATCTCTGAGGCTAGCGGCTGAGTGAACAAAAGGCAGGAGAGTGTTGGGGCGAACCAGAGGAAGCGAGCCCTCCGCCTCGGTGTGAGAGGGTGTGCTTGGACTTTGCCCTTCTGGCCCAGGGAGGCTGGATGGGCGCTGGGGAGAGGTCCAGGCTCCTCACCACCAGGGCTCCCCTCCCACTGGCCCATGGCTGTGATTCTCACCTCCTTCCATATGGCCCTGTTAATTAATGGTAAACAAAAGAATGGGAGAGCAGGGATTGGAGTTTGTGGTGCCAGCGGGGAGAGAAGGCTGGCTGAGGACTTCAGGGCAATTTGTTTGCAAAGAGAAGGAAGTAGCTTCATGAACCCTCTGCCCTGCAGAGCTGGAGAATGAGGCCCCTACAAGGTGCCCCTACCTCCTGGGCACTCACAGGGGTGTCCGCTGATCCAGGGGGCTGACCAGTGTCCTCAGAGAGTTGGACTTTGAGGCCTTTAATTCTGGAACCCCCGGGCTCTGACCCTTTTGGACCATGGCCCCAGATACGGGCCTGGGAACTCACTGAGGGCAGGGGGCTGCTTCTGTTTAAAGGGTAACCCGGGGTGGGGAGCCTGTGCGACCCTCAGGCAATTCCCACAGGTCTGGAGGCAGACCCAAATATTCGGAGCCAATGCTCCAGAGCCTCTTGGAAGATTCTGGCAAAGGCAGTGGTTGCCTGTTGCCCCGAACACTCCTGATGCCTGAGGGAGTAGGACCCGCCCTGAGATGTCCCCACACAGCAGGCAGAGGCTTTGGGTCTGCAAAGTGGCTCTGCTCCTGGGGCCACAGAAGGTTGTCCTGGAAAGCCCTGCCAGTGCCCAGAGGCGTTCGGGAGAGGCTGCAGAGAGTGTGCTGGCACGGGACAGCGCTCTGGGCCCTCAGACCCCCAGGCAGCTGACCCGCAGCTGCCCGTTCTGGCTGGAGCTTGGCCTGTGCCCTGGCCTTGGCCGGGGTGGGCGCGCTCCCCGGTGCTGCCCAGAGCCAAGGCCCTTCGTCTCTGGGCCCTGCTGTCCTCCTCTGGCCTGGGGTCGCTGAACATGCCCGCGAGGACCTGGGTGACTCTGTGTGATGGGGGTGGGGCATTTGGGGTGGGGGCAGAGGGGATCTGAGCCAACTCTGGGAGCTGGTCCGGGAGCCTGGGGTGTGTGTGCCGTCCAGCCCCTGCTGGTGGTGCCCAGCCCGGGCGATGGTTGCACGGTTTGGAATGCTGCTTTGCATGGCCCAGCGCTGGCAGAGACGGCAGCACAAGGGGCCTGCAGACAGGATGTGTGAGAAGTGTCCCTGGGCCTTGGGCCGCTGCTCTGATGGCTGGCTGGGGCCGAGCTCCCCCTGGTGCACGAGGCACTTCCACTCGTGTGAAGAGAAGGCGGGGGAGGGGCTGCTCACCCCCCCCCCTCCCCTGCTCACTGCCTGGGCTGGGGAGGGGGGCCAGGAGCACCCAGAGCACCTTGCTCAGCCCTGGGCCCGGAGTGGACGAGGTGGCAGGGGCGAGGGTGTCTGCCGGGTGGGCAGGGGCTGCCTTGTCACCTGACCCCCCCAGGCAGGCAGGGCACTGGGCAACCGGTCAGCCTTGCGCGTTGGAGAGATAAACGCCGGTCCCAGGCCTGGAAGACCCGTCCAGATCCTCTTCTCGCTGGCGTTTATCTTGTGGAAAGCTGGGCTGGGGAGCCGAGAGGGGCCTGGCTGGGGGCCCTCCCTCCACCCCCACCAGCTCCTAACCCTCCCGCCTGCTCCTTCCTTGTGAATTCACTCAGAAGTTAGCTGTCTACAGAGGTAATTTTAACAGGAATTTTGTGGTGTGAGTTTACAGGAAGACAGTCTTTGGGAGCCGGCATCACAAGGAGATTACTCAGCCAGGAAAATGCTGTTTCCCGGAAGGAATGAGAGCAGCTGCCACCGGTGCTGCCCCCGCGTGGGCTTTCTGCTCCCTGAAGACCCTGGGGCCACCCTCTCGGGACCCCTCCCGGCTGCTTGCAGGGCTTCCGGGTGGAATGCCTCGAGGTCCCCGGCATGCGTCCCGTCCTTCACAGATGGCTGAATTCCCCCAAATGTTGCTTGAAAAACCCTCAAAACAAAACGAGGGATGTTTTCCACCTGACTTAAAGTGCTTTGCTCTCAGACGTGTTTGGGCTGGCTCCAGGGGGACGGAGTAGTGAATGCTCGCCAGCAGGAAGCACGGCTCGCGGTTGGCCTCCGTCTGTTGGGAGCCTGGGGTCCATACCCCCTCCTTTTTTCATTTTTCAATTTACACTTTAAAAAATGCAGTGTTATTTTAATCAGATGCAATGAAAGTAACTCCAAGGACGGTTTAACCTGCCTCTGTCCAGGATTAGTCCTGGCTGGAGGGGGCAGAGCCCTTGCCCAGTGCTGGCCGCTCTGCGTCCCCGGGCCCCCCTTCTGCCGCTCAGGCACCTGGAGGGGCCGTGTGGGGTTGTGCGGACACGTGTGGTGTGTGAGGGGTTATTCGGGACTGCAGCCTGGGAGCGGGGCCCGCATGGAGGGTGCGCCGGGGACAGGCCCGAGGTACCGCGTGGCGCAGGGCGGCGGGCAGGGCGCAGGCGTGTGTCCATCCGGACGCGCCATCTGGCCGAGCTGCCGCCAGACAAGCCCTCACGCCTGGCTTCACACCTTGATCCCGCTCGATGTCGGTCTGAGGGCTCCTGCGGAAGCCATCTGGGGCCTCTCCTTTTCCCCCGTTTTGTTGCCTAAAAACTCCACATTAAAGCAGCAGCGTGAGAGAGAGCTCCCCGGGGCTCCAGGCTGGACGGCTGCCCTCCCCGCGGCCTGCAACCCCCGAGCTCTCTCGGCTCAGACTCCGGACCCAGGGCCCACCTGCCCCTGCCTGGGAGTGAGGGGGGTCTGGCTTCTCCGTTCTTCTTTATCCCCGGGCCTGCTTTACTCGGTCCTAGAGGGTTAGACACCTCGGGTCGCAGGTCTGGGGCGCGTCCCTAACTTCCTGCATGCCAGGCGGTGTCCCTTCACTCTTCACACCTACAGGGTATAAAACGGCTTGGCCCCCGTTGTCCCCTACGGGCAGCCCGGTGGTTCCTGAGTGAAGGGGCGGCACAAGGCGTTTCACAGACTCAGAGCTGCACCTGTGACATAACTAAGGTGCTCCGAGTCTGTAACTGTACTAGGACTCCCAGGCTCAGTGGTTCAAAACGGCCTACTTGGTTACCAGACTGCTAACTGAGCAGTGAATTGGTTTGTTAACCATCAGTATGCATGTGTAATTATGCAACTTCTCACTCAAGTCCCAGACCTGCACGGCCTGACTGCCCAGCACCCCAGACCGCCCAGGAGGTCATCCTCGGACCACGCTGACCCTCACTGCCCTCCTGGCTGCCTTCCCGCTGCGTGGGAGCCGTCCTTGGTCTGTCTCCAGCCTGTCTTCCAACCTGATTCTCCATCCCCCATCTGGGCCACCCCAAGATCCCTGACCCATCTCCTGTCTCCTTTCACCTCCAGCTCCTCTTCCACGGCCTCTAACAGACGCCGCCCGGGCCCCTTGGCGGACCCTCCCAGGCGTCACAATCACACCCTTAGGTGTCCAGTAGTTGAAACATCTCAGCTATCGTATTGGATCAGCCTTGTGGGTGTCCCCACTTGCCTTGCAGGAGGACCTGCAGGCCACCAGGTCGGGGCCGCCTGGCGGGCAGTGCCCCAGCGTTCTGTTCTGGTCCATACGCAGGTGCTGGCCTGGGTGCCCTTGTAAACACGGGCACTGAGCTGCCAGTGCTGGGCTGGAGACAGCCAGGGAAGGTTCTGAATCAAGGTGGGAAGAGAGTCCTGAAGTGTTCAGTTCTGAGTTTTCTCTCCACCATCTGTGAGTTAAGACCCTGTTGGCCTGGGTGTAAAGTTAGACTCTGTTGTCCAGACTGAGGGGCGTTTCTGTTATTACCTTTGAGTGGTCTGATTAGGTTCTGGCTAAATTACTTAGATTTTGGTGGATCTCCTTTTATTTCATGAAGCCCACGCCCCAGCCCTGGCTTCCTGGGGTCTCAGTGTTTTTTTCTTTGGCCGCACCGCGCGCGGCAGGTGGGATCTTAGCCCCCTGACCAGGGATCGAACGCACGCCCTCTGCATTGGAAGCACGAGGTCTTAACCACTGGACCGCCAGGGAAGTCCCATGGGGTCTCATTTTGCACCAAAGCATGTTAGCTGTGAGGTTTCCCCTCCCCCACACACATAAAGCAGCACTTTTCACGCTGTGTGAGGGTTGTGAGGAGCCGTGAGCTTGCCGCCTTCCTTCACCCTGCAGCTCTGATGCTTCTGGAAATGCCACTGAAGCCATCAGAGAAACCCGTGGAGACCCCGAAGTCAGTGCATCAGCCCAAAGGGAGAGGAAAGGCGGGTTGTATTTGATATTGAATTGCATTAGCAAACTTTGTAGCCCCCTTGAAGGCTACAAACGGGTGTGTCATGGGACCAGCTGCAGACTTCTGGGCCCAGGCTTTGCTGGGTCAGCTGCAAATCACATGTTCAGCTTCTGGGTTCAGAACCTGCTGCCTGGTGTGGTTTAGGCCCTGCATGCCCCAGGGTCTGAGCTCTCAAGCTCAGCCGCAGCCTGTGCCTCTGGCATGCGGGGGACCCCAAATGGGCCCTGATGTGAGAGAGTCCCACTCTTGCTGTGATGCCATCCCGGAGAGCATTCTGACAGCTCCCGAGCGCGCGTGTCAGCGTGGGGGAGGCGGTGGGGGGCACAGGACCTGGAGGGGCTCTCCCCGCCGCGCCATGCCCCCTCCCGGCGATGGACCCCTTACTGCCCAGAGCCGTTTGGAGGCCAGCTGCTTCTGGGCTGTATGGTTTGTGTTCTCTGCAAATTCTGTTCCGCGTGTCGCGCTCTGCGTGTCGCGCACGCCCGTCCAGACTGGGAAATTCGCGTGCGCAGCCCCCCAGTATTTCTCACTTGAAAGGCAGCCGAGTGGGCGGTGTAGGAGGCTGACAGGTGGGTGTCTCTGCTGGCCACGCCTCCCCCGAAAATCAGCCGCCACGTGGGGGCCGTTCTGAGCCCTGGGGCTGGGGCTCCAGTGTCAGCCCCCCGGGCTCGCTCTCCTCCCCCAGACAGGAGTGCTTCCACGTCCTGGAGTTAGAGGGACTGGGGTGGGAGAAGGAGAGCGGGACTGTTGTCGAGCCCGTCCCCCGGGCTTCGAGGCCCCAGAGCTGCCCGGACCTCCTACCCTCCTGCCGGCTCCCTGTCCTTCTGGACAGGACACGAGCCAGGGCATGGACAGACCTTAAGGGAGCCGCGAGCAGCTTGGATTTATCCTGTTTGTGCAAGAGGGAGCCCGTTCTAGTCGGGTTAACTGCAAGAGCCTAAGTAAAGTGCGGTTTCAAGGCAGAAGGAAGAGGCCGTCTTCCCTCTCCTCGGGCCGGACAGCTCTGCCCCCTGCAGGGGAAATCCCGGGGACCCTGCGGGGTGTGGGGGGCACGGCGAGGACTCGGTCAGTCGGGTGGGTCAGGGCAGTGGACGCCCCCAGCCCAGAGCCTCCTGTGCACCCAGTAGCCGTGTCCATTTCCCAGGCCCCTTCTCCAGTCTCCCGTCCAGGCCTTTCCTGCTGGCCTGGGGGGTTGAGGGAGGGCCTCCCCCCACCGCCCCGACTCCTCGTCTGGGGGTGAAGCACGTGTGCCTGGGTGGGGGTGGAGGTCGGGGTCACCCGTGTTGACCCCTAGTGCTGAACTCCATTTGGGGTGCGAAGGCCCTCTGTGAAATCCTGTGCATCTGCCTGGAGCAGACACTGCCCGCGGCCCGCGATCCCCGCACCTGCCTGGGTGTCGGAGGCCCGGCTCCACGCCATTGTGCCTCCCCGGGACGCGAGGCCCCCCACCCCTCGTCATCCGGGGCCCCTCCCCTGCTGGCCGGCTCCCTGACAGGCCGCCTGGGGAGCCAGTCCTGCGATTGGGTTCGGAAAGTCTTCATTACTGCCCGGCCGTGGAGCTGTTGTTGTTACAGCGTGGGTAAGGTTAAAAGAAATAATAATAATCATATAAGAAAGGCTGAGCCACTGTAACTGCCTGCAACATGCTATTTGCATTTTTAAGGAATCACTTCTTTGAGACAGCCTGGGTGAAAGGTCACTATTTGCATATAAATGGAAAAGAAAGTGTACGATGCTGGAAGTTACATCTGTATTATTTTCTCAGCAGTGAGCTGCTGTTGGAGAGATTAGGGGACGTGGCTTGCGTTTGGCTTTTATTGAATAGAGAAAGCACCAGCGAGGCTGATTTAGAAGCAAAATAATGAGAATCGTGCAGAGCGATGGAACTGCCGGCTCCCCTGCCCCCAGCTCTCTTCTCTCATTTTCACCTAAACTCAGCAAAAGCAGGTCTGTCTTTGCTCCACTCAGCAAGTCTTCATTTTACTTCTCTCTGAATTCCAGCAAGAAAGAAAAAAAAAAAGGAAAGAAAAAGAGCAAACCTTGCCCTCATTTCCCCATCGGCCCTGTTTGCATTTCCTGCCAAAAGCTGGTGCAGTGGGTGGGACACCAGTGCTGCCTCCAGACCCTGGAATCCAGGTCACAAACAGGCCTGGAGGGGGAGAGGCCACCCAGGTCAGCACTCCTGGGGGCTCAAGGTGCCCCACCTGTCCTGTGCCCGGCCTGGGACCCACAGTGTCCAGGGCATGGGTGCCACTCCCGTTTGGATTTTCCAGGCTGTCAGACTCTCTCCGGGGCACGCCCTGCCGCCGCTGTCCCCGCCTCTCCAGGAGGTCCCTGGGAAGCCAGCCTTGACCCAGGACATTTTTGCCTCGTGATCTTCGAGGAACAGTCCTGGGACTTAGGAAGCGGGAGACGGGCCGCTGGAGGGGCCTGAGAAGTCCCCGGGCCCCGGCTGCAAGCTCTCTTCGCAGAGGCCTCCCCTGACTACTTGTTACTGAAATCACACCCCACACCATGCCATTTTTAAAAATATTTTTTGAAGCAATCTCAAACTCACAGAAACTTTTCAAAGGGTGTTTCTCCTGACCACTTGAGGGTGCGTTTGCCACTCTGTGCCCGTCACCCAGAGGGGTTTCCCACGGAGATGTTCTCTAGAACCACTGTCACCCAGGGTTGCCTGGCCCTCAACAGCGTCTCAAGGCGGGGCTCGGAACCACACGGGGTGCTGGTCTTGGTCAGGCGTGACCTCCCCCTCGGAGGGCGCCGGGTGCCGGGTGAGTTGTCCTGGGGCCTGGACGTGGGCTGCTTGGTGATGCCAGGGGTAGCCCTGTCCCCGGGTTGGGGGCTGTCATCCCAGCGTCTCTTGCTGCAGTGACACTTTCCCCTTTGCGATGAATAAGTTATTTGGGGGGAAATACCACATTCCTCTTCACACTACCAATGTATTCATTGTGATTGACCTCTGAGTAGACGCACAGTTTATTTTATCCGGTGGATTATAGTCATTATTTTGATGCTCAGATCATCCTGCCGGCCGGGGGCAGCCCGGCAGTGCTGGCCTCTGTGTCCTTCTGATGCGTCTGTGACTGTCTGAGTGCTCTGTGCCCTGGGCCTGGAGCCACCCCTGCACCTAGCGTGGATGTGCTGCCAGCCTTTCAGCGGACGCATGCGTGGACACGCACGCACCTGGCTTTGTTTCTTGCTGAGAACCACACGTTCACACGGACGCCTCTGACTCCAGTCCCCCGGGAATGCATTCTAGATCTCTCCCTTCCCACGTGAGCGGCTTCTTCCTGCAGCAGTGAGGGGCCCAGTCTCCTTCGTATGCTCACTTGATCAACCACGTGTCTGCGCCAGGCCCCCCCTCGCCCTTCCACACGCGCTCGCCTGGCCTGTGGGCTCTTGACACCCACCCCCGGGGGACGCCCCACCCTCCACTCCGGGCCGGGCCTTCATGGGCCCCATTCGCCCGGGACTGTGGGTTCACAGGATGTGGGGCAGGACAGACCCTGCAGGACCTACGGCCTCAGGACCAGAGTCTTCTGCCACTCCCCACCCCAGCCCCCGGCTGGCTCCCCCTGCGTAATGCTGAGTGTCCTCTTCATTCATTCATTTTCACTGCTGCGAGCAGTCACACACACCAAGATTATTTCTCATACAAGTTTTGCTTCTCTTGTAGATAACTTTCCCTGTCCCCTCTACCAACTTCCTTAGTGTCCAGTGGGGAGCATGCTTTTGAGACTGTCTCTGGAGGTGTTTTCATTCCACTATTTTCCTTGATTGATATTTTGTCTGGGGCCAGAGGGCAGAAGGAGTTGATTTTCAACCTTACAGTTTGCAGGTCTGGCTTTGCTGTTGGAAGGCCATCCCAAGGATATCTTCCGTGTGTGACCTTCCCGCTGTGGGAGCTTTCAGGCCCTCTCGTTTCTCCCGGTGTTTTAGAATTTCACAGTGCTTGGCTTGGTTGGAGCAGGTCTTTTTTTCATTCACTGTGTTGGGCACTTGATGGGCCTTTCAATCTAAAAATAGAATTTCCTTTAGTTTTGGGAAATTATTTGTTATTATTTAGTACATGTTTCCCTCTCATTTTCTTGGTTCTCTCTGGAACTCGGGGGTTGGCCATTAGGTCCTGTGCGGCTTTTCCTCCTTTTCCCCCATCTCTCTGTCTTTTTCTTTCTTTCTTTTTTTGGCTGCCCCGCACAGTATGCAGGATCTTAGTTCCCCAGCCAGGGACCGAGCCCGCGCCCCCTGCAGTGGAGGCGCGGAGTCTTAACCACTGGACCGCCAGGGAAGTTCCTCTCTGTCTTTTTCTTTCATTTACTTTTCTAGCATGTTTCTTTGACTCTCTCTCCCAACTCTTCTACTGGATATTTCATTTTGGTTTTGCATTTTATTTCCCAACTGGGGAAGACAGATGTGATGGTGTGAAGCCTTCTAAAAAAACCTCCCATACCAATCTCTACCTGCTACTGCCGGGGCCAGGCCACCTCCACTCTGTCCCGCCGTCCCTGGCTCTGTCCTGCCTCCTGCTCCTAGCCGCCATCCACGCTGCAGAGGAGGGGCGCTTCCTACGATGCTTCCTCACTCATCCACTGAAGGTTCCCAGATGCATTCCACACCCCACCCTGTCCAGGGTTCTGGCCCACAGGTCTCAGGAAGGTCCTGGGAACTCCCTTTGATGCTGGAGGGATGCTAAACGTCGTCCTGCAGCCCTGGGAGCTGTGCAATGTGGCCTGGGCCCTCCAAGGGCCTCCAAGGGCTTCCCGTGTGTGGGAGCACCATCTGCGCCTCAGGGCTTTGGGGTCAGAGGTCCTCTGGCTTCAGAGGGTAGAATTCTGGGCTGTGGCTCCACAGCCCCCGCTCCCCGGCCCAGTGTCTACTGTGACCTGTGGTCAGTTTTGTGTGGGCCTTAAATTGTTGCTACAATTTTATTCTAACCCTTTTCTTCCTGCCTTTCTGGGCTTTGCCTTAAACCTGAATAGCAGGAAGGAGAGGGCGAATGAGGATTGAGATGAAAGGAGGAGAGAATTTTTCCTTTTAAATGGAAGATGTGTTTATATAGTCGTCCTTGGGTCTCTGCTGGGGATCGGTTCTGAAGGCTGAGGAGGCCTGCCCTCTCCAGGGCAGCGGGGGCCCCGGCGTGGCAGCCCCACTGACGCACAGGCCGGGCACGGGGCCACGTGGTCAGTCGTGGGGGTGAGGGAAGGAGAGATCGGCTACAGCCCTGGCTCAGCCGTGAGCTGCCGACGGTCCTGACGTGGCAGAGTAGGGCTGCGTGCGCTGCTCGGGGTCACGGTGTCCCTGCTACACAGAAGCGCTTGTCTTCTCCTGGCCTGTGTCCCCAGAGCTGCTGCGGGGTGGGGTCTGAGACGCCTCGCCCTGCCCCCCAAGGCCCGTCCCACACCGCTGCCGTTAGCCGTCCTCTTCCTGCACCCCTGGGCCCAGCCCTACCTCATCTCCAGGTGGGCCCGGGACACAGGCCCACAGAAGCCAGGCTGGGGGAGCCAAAGGCAGCCTGCTCGCACCTGCTGCCCCGTACGAGGGTCTTGGGTTGTGGGGGGGCCTCACTGACCAGCCCCAGGCCTCCGGGCCAGCGGCTCACACATCACGGAGGACGCAGTTCACCTCTGGTCTTGCAGCTACTGTTGTCAGAAATTTATTTTTGATGTGAGCCTCCACTACATGGATCTCCTGCAGCGCCCAGAGCACACCGAGCCCTCCTGTGGCTGGACGGCCCTGGCAGTCGGAACATGCCTCGCCCGCCCTGTGCTCCTGGCGTGGACGGGAGCCCCTGCCCTGCTTGTTTCCTCAGGTTTGCTCGCTTGGGCCGACCCGCGGGCCTCCTCCCTCTTTAAAGTCGGTCATGGTAACCGTGTCCGGGTGGGAGTTCCGTGTGTCAAGACCTTGCCTGTGGGGCTCTCACCATTATGCTCCCTCGTGTGTGCCGTTGACTTTTAAAAAACAGCTTTACTGAAATATAACTTACTCGTCACAAAATTCACCCATTAGAAGTACACAGTTCAGTGGTCTTAGCATATTTCTAGGGTTAGGCATCGATCACCACAGTCTAACCTCAGAACGTTCTCGTCCCCACAGAAAGAGACCCTGTGCCCGTGAACAGGCGTGCCCGCTGCCCCTCCCCTGAGCCCCGGCACCACTAATCTACTTTCTGTCTCTATGTGTTTGCCATTTTTGGACATTCTGTAACTAAGGAACTGTACAGTCTGGGATCTTTCTTTTGTCTGACTTCTTCCACTGAGCTTCTTCCCCTGATGCTTTTGAGGTTCACCCACACTGGACCCTGGACGGACACTTTAACCCTTTTTATTGCCAAATACTATTCCGTCATATCTTGCGTCGTCCGTTCAGCAATTGATGGACATTCGGGTTTTTCCCACTTTTTGGCTAGTATAAATAAACCTGTGATAAAGAGTTGGGTACAAGGCTTTGTGTGGACATATATTTTCACTTCTCTTAGATCTGTACCTGGGAGTAGAATTGCTGGGGCCTATGGTATGTCTATGTTTAATATTTTGATGAACCACCAGAATGTTTTCCAAAGTAGTGCCATTTTACACTCCCATCAGCAACGTATGAGGGCTCCAGGGTCTCCACATTCTCCCCAACACTTGTTATTGTCTGTTTTTTAAAAAAAAAATTATAGCCATTTTAGTGGGTGTGCAGTGGGATCATATTGTGATTTTGACTTGCATTTCCCTGATGACTAGATGATGAGCATCTTTTGTATGTTATCTTTGGAGGAATCCCTATTCAAGTCCTTTGCCCATGCCATGCGGCTTGCAGGATCTTAGTTCCCCGACCAGGGATCGAACCCGGGCCCCGGCAGTGAAAGCACCGAGTGCTAACCACTGGACCACCAGGGAATTCCCCTTTGCCTGCTTTAAAATTGGGTTATTTGTTTTATTCTGGAGTTGTAAGAGGTCTTTCTATACTCTGAATACAAGTCCCTTATCCGATATGTGATCTTGCAAATGTTTTCTCCCGGTCTGTGGGTTGTCTCTTCACTTGACTGGTGGTGTTATTTGACTTCCCAAAGTGTTAAACTTTGATAATGTCCAGTTCATCCATTTCTTCTTTTGTCGCTTGTGTTTTAGGAGTCCTGTCAAAGAAACCACTGCCTAACTCAAAAAGTCAGGATGATTTACTCCTGCGTTTTCTAGGAGTATTAACGCAGATTTAGATCTCTGATCCACTGTGTGAATTTTTACGTATGGTGTGAGGCGGGTCCACCTTTATTGTTTTGGTTATTCTATGTTCCTTGATCTGCCATATCAGTTTTAGAATCAGTTTATCAATTTTTGCAAACAAAACAGAACAGCTGGAGAGGTCAAAAGTGCTCAGATGCTGGTGAGATTCAGAAAATAACAGGCAGGATTCGGGGTGCAGGACGGGCTGGGAGCAGGGCAGGGAGAAGTCAGAGGAGGCTGCGGTAGGACGGCCAGCGGAGAAGGAGGAGGAGAGGCTGCTGGCGGCCGGAGTACCCCAGGCGAGGAGGGAGGGAGCGAGTATCGGTGCAGGATGGGCGGGCGGCCAGGATGTCACCGGTGACCCTTCAAGGGCTGCTGCTTTGGTGGAGGGCTGGGAGCTGGCCTGGGAGCAGGGACGGAGTCAGCTTCTCGGGGTCCCTGAAGAAATCGGGCTGTGAAGCGGGTGGAGATGTGGAGCCCCGGGGCTGGGGTGCGGAGTCCAGACAGATTGTGTTTTGTGAATACGGACGCCTCAAGCTTGCTGTAGAGTCGAGAAGCCCCAGGAAGGGTCCAGTTAGGGCAGGTGAGCAAACAGTTGAGAGGAAGACGGTCTATGGTTGCTTCTCCGAGGACACTTTAATTGGCATTGGGAAGAAGGGCCTGACAAGCCCCGGGGGAAGAGGTGGGCTCAGCCAGGATGGGACAGAGCGGGGACAGAGGAAGGCGGGGCATCAGGGGCTGACAGGTCCTACCGGGTGGGGCCATGGGAGAGCCAAGATGGGGGCTCCCTCTAAGTGAAGACCCTCCTCCTTTGCTTGCTGGGTGGAAGGCCGGTAGTGACAGCTCTTGGTTCCACAGGCAGGTCACCGGAGACACACAATCCAGTGAAGACTGAAAACATTTTGACGGGAGTTTCTCTTGAGTCCACAGGGCCTCTACTGCCTTCAGAGCTAAACAATCCACATGCCAAAGTGGCTTGTGCTGGGGAGGCCTGATCTGACCTTGAACACTGGCGTCATTAGGAGAGGGACAGACCTGACTCTGGCCCCAGGAGGGCGATGCCAGTTGAGCTCCCAGGAGACTCCCTGCCCTGCGGGCCCGAGTGCGGCTGTTAACAGGCCTGGTTGCTTTTCTGAGCTTGTCTGCCGGCCAGAGTCCTGCCAAAGTGAGTTTGGGGCCTCCGTGGGGTCAGGCGCTGGGGCGACATGGAGCAGGCCGTCCCGAAGCGAGGCCACGGCCAGGGCCACCGGCTCCCAGGCGGCCTCTTTGTTCTGTGTGTCTGGGAGCAGGGCTTCAGACGAGCTCACTAGAGACCTGAGAGCCCAGGCAAAGGGCCGGTGTTGAGGAAAGCCCTCCCCACGTCGGATCCCGGGCGAGGGAAGCAGAGCCACCCTCACGCGGCCGCCGTGTGCCAGGCGCTCAGGCTCTGATGGCTCTTCCTCCTGCCCCACGGCTGGCGGCCGTGGTTTGGGCGTGTGTGGGTGTCAAGTGCTGCCTCTGTGGCAGCCGGGGTGCCGCAGCTCAGTGCGTCCACACAGCGGAGGGCTTGTCTGCGGTGGGACGTAGGCGGGTCCCAGCGGGGACCAAGGGGGCCCCGGGGTTATCTCCAAGCGAAGGAGAAGCACCGTCACACTTTACTGTGGCGACTATGGTTTGCTACCAGAAAATTCCTGGGAAAAGGAAGGAGTCGTGTGAATTACGGACCCACGTCGTGTGGTTCTGGTCTCGGGGTGTGTGACTCCTGCAAGTTCCCTCCGCCTCCCAGGGCTGGTGCTGAAGACATCGCTGGGGTGCTGTTGTGAGGGAGATGCTGGGCACCTGTTCTTTTTACTCTTTTCTCTTAAGCTTTACAGACCATAGTCTTTATTTTATTTATTTATTTATTTATTTTTGGCTGCGTTGGGTCTTGTTGCTGTGCACGGGCTTTTCTCTAGTGGTGGCGAGCGGGGGCTACTCTTTGTTGCGGTGCGCGGGCTTCTCATTGCGGTGGCTTCTCTTGTTGCGGAGCACGGGCTCCAGGCACGCGGGCTTCAGTAGTTGTGGCACGAGGGCTCAGTAGTTGTGGCGCACGGGCTTAGTTGCTCCATGGCACGTGGGATCTTCCCGGACCAGGGATCGAACCCGTGTCCCCTGCATTGGCAGGCGATTCTTAACCACTGCGCCACCAGGGGAGTCCGGGGTAGATGTTCTTAAGGCCCTCTTGTGTGGCCTGAGCCGGCGTGGGGCACAGGGAATACAGGTGAGGGGAGGATTCCCCTCAACAGGGCTTCGCTTCAGGAGAGAGCGGCGAGGCCCCTGTGAGCTGGTTCCCTCCCGTCACAGAACACAGAGGCCTCTCGGCACAGACCCGCGCCCTTCACCTGCTGGGCTTCTCTGGGAAGCGTGTGGGACCGAGAGCAGGAAGACCTGGGAGGGGGGCTTCCAGGACACCTGCCGGGACGCCGAGGGGGAGGGAGCCATCCTGCTCACGGCAGCACAGATCTCAGGGTATGTCCTTCCCTCCAGCTGCCAGGGAGATATGCCCAGTTACCCCACTTATTCACATATGTCACCATGGTAAGAAACTCCGCTGGAGCCTCGCAAATCAGCCCAGGGTGAGGGTTCCTGCAGCGTCTTCTCTGATGGGAGGTACGTGTGGAAAGGGAACCCCATTTGTGGCCAGGGGTCTCCCAGCCTCCAGTGTCGCTCTAGATGCAGAATTCCTACCACCCGTCTTCAAGCGCGACGCACACCCCGTGGCCAGAGCCATTCTTGTCAACTCACCTCCCAAGCATCCTCCCTTCCATCGCCTTTGGAGGAGACTGTCTGCTCCCTCCTCACTGCAGATGCTGTTTGCTTCCTCCTCCTCCGGGGTCCGGGGCCCTGGGCGACCCCTGTCATAGGTTTGGGTGGGTGGGCCTGGCTCCCCTTACAGTCTGCTGGTGGCCGTGGGGTAGCTGGCCCGAGATGTCCGGTTCACACCTCTCTCGTGGAGTCCAGTCCTCAGGGGCGCCCCCTGCAGCTCAGTGAGGGTGAGGCACAGAGTTGGTGCACACAGTAGGTGCCAAATTCTGGTGGTATTACCCATTCCTTTGAAGACTGTGCATTAGGCCGTCTCCTTGACAACCAATCTGCTTCCCTCCTGTGCTACTGGGGCTCTTTAATGGGATGGAGACGTTTCCAGACAAGAGGGCAGTGTGGCCGGAGCACGGGGCAGGAGTGGTGGAATTACAGCAAAACAGCATTGGGGATGCACATCAAAAACGTGAGGAAAGAAGGATGATGGGTGGTACAGCAGTGTGCCTGACCTGCCTTCAGCAGAACCCAAACTCACTTCCAAGGAGAGGCAGAAAGCAGAATGCAGGAATATTCATTTCCTGTTTTTATTGTTGGTTACTTCATGACCTTCCTTTGAAACGCTGCAGTTGTAGAAAGCTGGTTGTCATGGAAACAAGGGAGTGCCGTGCAAGGAATAGGTACACAATGCATTTCTTTGTCCGGTCCAGCTGATGCCTTTAGCCTCTGCTTTGACGTGTGAATTTATGTGAGGAATTAAATATTAACTGGAAGTATTGCCCTGGAGAGAGGCAGAAACACAGGGAGAGGAAAGATGCCGGGAACCCTGGCAAAGGGGAGGCAAAGCGTTGGACCTCACCTGACCTGTGCCAGCCCCCTGGTCGGAGTGGCTGTTAGTGGAAATCCACCCCCACTTCCTGACATGTTCCATGAAACAGCGCAGGAGCTGGGATGATGGTGCAGGGGTGAGGGTGCCAGAAGCCCCTGAGGACTGTCCGAAGCAGAGAGTGATTTTCCCCCAAGAGCTCCTGTCCTTTATTCCTGAGATGGTCATGGGGCCATGACCTTGGGTGTCTTTCTGGCGGATTCCAGAAAACAAGGATCGTATGAGCGCTGTGTACAAGAGTGGCCCAAGTTTCTCGATTTCTCCCCTTGAGCTGGCACAGCTGGCGTTCATTAGGTTTTCTTTTTCTGACTCTCAGAAAATGAGTTCCGGGGTGAGCTGCTGAGTCAGAGGTGGACGCACGGAGACAAGACCGACAACTGCAGGACCCCGAGACTCTTCCTGGGCGGGCACGGCAAGGTGAGGTACTTGGAGCACAGCCCCGAACCTGGGGCCCCTGGGTCCGGGCAAGGGTCCTTCTCACTCCTTGGCGTGGAGCATGGAGGTGACTTTTGGTCTAGTCATTATCAGTCTAGATTAGGCAAAGAATAAGTGGAGGCTAGGACCATCAGTGATCTTGTCACTTTAAAATTAAAGGAAGAAAAGTGACTCTGAGTAGAGTAAAACTAAAATGTGACAGCAGGTCCCACGTCTGCCAGGTCCCTGCTCTGGGACCCGGTCCCACCTGGGCTCCCCGGTGCACTTCAGTACTTGCTGTTCTCCCCGCTGCTCGCTGGGCAGCCTTTGCTGCAGGGACTCCTGAGGTCCGCTGGTCTGGTTTATTGCAATCTTCCCAAGTGGGGGCCTGTGGTGCCCTGCTCATACCTGCCTGGAACTTGCTGGTGGAGGTGACTCGGGCACTCCACCTCCACAGGGATGCTCCAAGCCCAGATATCACATGCACTCATAGCCACACCAAACCTCTAATTCTGGATGTGCTCACTCCCCATGATGTGCTCTGGGTGAGGCCAGGTCCCCAGGCTCAGGTGACCCTCAGAGATGGAAGTGTGGGTGACAACGGGCTTGGTGGGCATCCCTTCCCAGATCTCAGATTCTGATCTCTCATATTCTTTGACATGTAGACGCTCTCCATCAAGGATCCAAGCCATGACCCAGAGCATGGCCACCAAGAAGTGGCAGCCCAGGCTATATACAGGCAGGGCTGTGAAGTTTTAGGCGGCAACCTCATTTGAGGGTGCTTGTATTTTACTCTTGAAGCCCAGCATTTTTCTTTGAATCTGGTGACTGGAATGCACATGGAAGGGGTCTGTCCTAGCACCTCATCAAGCACCTCCACTCACACTCTTATTCCTGTGTGATCGTCAGTGCTCTGCTGAGCCACGTTTGAGCCTGATGCAAATGGAAAAGACACAAATGCTGGCCCGGTCTTTATTTAAAGTTTTGTTATTTTGCTCATCATGGAATTTTTGCATTAATTTAGATGTTTTAAAATATTGCATTAAATTATTATTTAATTTGATCACTTAGTTTTGTTTCCCCCTTAAAATTTGCACCTGACCGAATGCCGTACTCGCCTCACCCATCTGGCCCTGAGCACTCAGGGATCACGTGACCACGAAGCGACTTGATTTGAGGCCAGGGGCTCTGGGTGCCGTGTCTTCACAGTGGCTGGCGTTGTGTAAGGGACAGGTAGGAAGGCTGCAGTCACCCCGCGGCTCAGGTGTGACAAGCTTGGAGCGTGTGGGACCTGCTGGGGACATGCCCGTGGCCACGCTCAGCTTCTCCCCCAGCGCCGACTGTTTCACAGCTGCTCCGTTAGGGTCATTTCCTCTAGTTGGGCAGGCAGGGCCAGAGGTACTGCTCTGAGCAGAGAAACCAAGAAGAGTGAGCCAGAGGAGGAGGGACTATGCGGCTGGCGTGGGGGCGCCTTCTGACTGAGGAGGCCGAGAATGGGTGGGGGCACAAGAGGGCAGAGCACGCGCAATGGCAGGGCTGGCCCGAGAAGGAGGCGGTGGGCTGGGGAGCTCGGTGCCTGGAGGGCAGTGGGGGCAGAGGAGTCCTGTGTGGGAGGTGCTCACAGCCGCCTCGGCCTCTGAGTTCAGCACCGGGCGTGTGGACAGCTCGGAGGTGGGTTTGGAAGGGGCTGTTAGACAATATTAGGTGGTTGTGTGCTTTGTGGGAAGTGCTGGGCATTGGGCTTTTTTTTTTTTTTTTAAACTTAAGGAGAAAAGGAGTAGGTATGGATGGTAGGACCTTAAACCTCTTCTTGACCTTGAAGAATGAGGCATTTGGGCCCCAGATCATGGGTGTTCGGTGGATGACTAGAGATATGCAGCCCAGGGCAGGGTGGTTGCACGAATGCTCAGCGGGGCCTCCTTCCTGCCACCCCAGTGGACGCTCCCGGCGAGGGAAGGAGGTGGCGCCGGGTGTGTCCTCTGACCTGCCTCCTTGGATGTGGCTAGATTTCTACCCTGAGAAGGTGGAAACTCCATTTATGCTAAAGTTTTAGACAGATGGACCCAGGCATGGCTGCTGTATCAGGGTGTCTATTATGTAGTTATAATTTTAATGTAGGGGTTGGAGTGAGCCATGACCCCATGCCTGGAGATGCCAGGAGAGCCCCTCCCAAGACGTGTATTAAATAATGCTCCACGGGGTGTCATTTCTACAACCCAAGGAGAGGGTTGGTCTATTCAGCCGCCAGTCGGTTGAACAATGGGTGGAGTGTCAGAGATTTTCAGACACACAGTCAGGCGTCCTCCAAGGGGGACACAACCGTCACCGCCAGGAACCAGGGGTGCTGTGACAGCTGTCAGGAGGTGCAGGGGTGCGGGTGTGTGGTTTAGCCTCAGCCATCAGAGAATGGAGAGCAGGATGTATGCTGAGGGTCCCTGAGACAGCAGGACTTCAGCATCTTCAAAGCAGAGGGCTGCGCTTGGGTCTGCCCCTGCTGCGGCTTGCGGGCTGGGCTGGGGGTGGGGAGGGTTCCACTGGAATGCTTGGTGGGAGAGGGAGCAAGGAATGTACTTGAAAGCTGCTCTGAAATCCTTCAGGGGAGCGTCTCCCCAGAGGTAGGAGCATGGATTTGTCCCAACACTCTGCCCCCAGGCTGTGCGCACGGTGAGAGAATAAAACCAGCCCAGACCGTGTCCCTCCTCTGCCCTCCTCTCCCCACGTCACCCCCTCCTTCTAGGCAGGCTGCCTGGTCCTGCGAGTCAGCGGACACTCCCCCTTCTCCGTCTGGGTCTTCCAGGAGGAAAAGGGACCCTATCACCCAAATAATCTTGTGCATTTTAAAAGTTGCCCTAAGTCCGTTCTAATCCCCAGCTTTGCAGGCTGTTGGAACGCATCCTAAGTAAAATGGAGCCCTGGCCTGAGTTCCCAGACTTCCTCCTCCAGCCCAGGGCCGGCGTGAGTCCTCTGTGGTCCCAGGCGGCCTGGACTCTCCAGCAGCTCGGGGCTCTGGTCTCTGCTCTGACGGCTCCTGGCCACCCTCCCCAGCTCCAGGATCTCAGAGACGTTTCAGATTGTCCCAGTTTGTCTGTCCATCTGCCTGTTTGTCTGACCTTCCACAATATGCCCCGAGCAGTGAATGAGGTCTCTGCAGGGAGACACTGACCTCAAAAACATGAATGGTTGAGCTTATTTCAGATGGAGATGAGCAGGCCCAGGGGGAGAGTGAGAGAGGGGCTGCAAAGAGGGAGGACGCAGGCCTGACCACTGAGAGGTGCTGGCCACCCAAGGGTGCACCGTCTCCACGGGTCAGGGGCACCCGCCCCCTGAGGCCCTCTTCCCTGAATGTCCTCAGGTCCTCTCTGATCCACGGGGCCTCCCCACTCCCACCCAGGCTCCCACGGCTGAGCAGCCCCTTCCTCTTGAGCTCCCCCCCCGACGCCCTGACATCTCCCCTTCTCTGGAGTGAGGCACCTGCTGCCTCGGGTCCCATAGCTGGTGCTACTCAGGCCAGGACAGCCTTCCGGGGGCAGAGAGTCAGGCGACGTCCAGGGCTGCTCAGGGCCAGGCTGCAGCGTGGAGTCTGGTTTTCGTCTAGCCCTTAGCCGTGGTGCAGGAGGGCGGTGACGTGGTGTAGGGTGGAGAGGGGGCGAGCTCTTCAGCTGTGAAGGCCCCGGGAAGAACCAAGAAGAAAAGAGAATGAAAGAGAGACAGAGAGAGACATAGAGAGTCAGGGAGAGGGAGACAGGGACAGAGGGAGAGAGCCGGAGAGGGAGATTCAGAGAGACACAGAGAGACAGACGGACAGAGAGAGCATGACTGAGCAAGAAAGAGAAGCAGGGGAGGCGCCCCTCCGGAAACCACCTGCAGGCCCCTGAACCTGGCAGGGGGTGGGCAGACCTGGGTTCTGGGGGTAAAGCTGAAGATCGGCACAAAGCCCGTTGGACCTCTGACTGGACATTCCCGGGGGAGAGGCCACTCCGTCAACTGCGTTACTGGCTGTGCGTCTGGATTCTGAGAGCCCTTCTCACAACCACAGCCTAAGGAGCTGCTGGTTTCAAGGTTGCTCGGCACGTTTGCTCTCTTTTTCCCCGGGTTTGTAAACATCCAACTCGGAACTCAGGTTTGTCGAGGGTGCCTTGTGGAAGGGGCTGGTTTTTGTAACAAGTCATTGTGAGAACCGTTTACATTTAAGAAGAGCTTACACGATTACTCTTGACTTTCCAAAAAATACAAAACAGAAGCAAGCATTGCCACCCCCTTGAGTGAGACCATCACGTGACACAACAAAGCAGGTTCAGAAGAAGGGCGAAGAGACTGTTCTCGCTGGTTAAGAGATGTGGTCGGGGTTTCCCTGGTGGCGCAGGGCTTGGGAATCTGCCTGCCAGTGCAGGGGACATGGGTTCGAGCCCTGGTCCGGGAAGACCCCACATGCCACGGAGCAACTAAGCCCATGCGCCACAACTACTGAGCTGTACTCGAGAGCCCACGAGCCACAACTACTGAAGCCTGCGTGCCTAGAGCCCATGCTCCACAACAAGAGAAGCCACCGCAATGAGAAGCTCACGCACCGCAACGAAGAGTAGCCCCCGCTCACAGCAAACAGAGAAATGCCTGCGCGCAGCAACAAAGACCCAACGCGGCCAAAAAATAAATAAATAATAAAAAAAAGAGAGATGTGGCCAAACGGGGTGTGTTTGCGTTTGTAAATTATTCTCCCATAGTTTTCCTACTGAAGACAGAACGACTGAAATATTAATTAGAGCGAAGAGCTGGTTTAGGGAGCCCAGGGCAGCCGTAGACAGGCCGCTGGTGGCGGAATGCAGTTGGCGTCACAGAAGCAGCGTGGACCAGTTCTTGAGAGATCACTAGCCCCACAGTGGGGGCATTGAGGCCGGCTAGGCCGGGACGGGGCCTTTCACCCTCCAGGTGGGAGGTCACTCAACTATGTGTGGGCCTTTCAGAAACAGACTTGACTGGTTTGTGCTCGGAACAAGGGAAGAATTTTAAAAAATAAATTAATGAAAAATTGGGAAGTGTCTCACTGTCTCGGCCTGTCTTGCTGTGGTGGCGGCAGAAGGCGGGGTGGCCAGCAGGCTGAGCTACCCATCCACACGTGAGGCACCAGTGCTGAGGGTGGGAGGGTGCAGAGAACCACCCTCGGAGAAGGAAGACAGTAAAAGCCCAGTGGAGCTGGCTCAGAAATCAAGGCTTCCCTGCTTGCCCGTCAATGGTGGCATCCGCCTCTTAGAAGCTCATTCTCATATTGAAGCGCTAACCCTAGTTCTTCCTCCCGTGGTTCAGTTTTTTCCCTTTTCACATCAAAGCTCCGTGCACTGGAGAGAACTTCTCACTTATTGACCATTTGATGCAGATAAATTGCAAATGGAAAGGTGCTTGGCAGAATGAATGCCACGGCTGTCAGCTCTGTCAACAGGAGCTTGCAGTGTGCAAGCAGCGCCCGTACGCATCCTGCAACCCTCTCTGTTCTGTGCTCTTTGAATAATTTATCTTCAGGAAATCCAAATTGCCAAGGCACGCTTTAACCTAGCAGAAGGATCGCCAATTTCCTTGGGAAAACTGACAAAAAAAAAAAAAAAAAAAAAAAAAAAAAAGGAGCTGTAGATTGCATTTCAGCTGAGAGCGGCCTGGCAATCAGACACCTCGGCCCCTTTGTGCCGCTGCATCGGAGGCCGCTGTGCTGGGCTCAGCGCAGACGACATTTGAAGGCTCATAAATGTAATGAAGTCCCTTTGACACCTGCTCCTCTCTTCACTTTAAATGTGAGCCATTGGTCCATGGGGAACTCTGCTTTAAAAATAGAAATTATAGTAATTGTCGTCCGTGCTGTCGGGAGGCTGTAAACGCATAGCTCTCAGCTCTACCGCCTGGAGTCGACGGCTGCATAAATTACCCCAGGTTGTGATTTCCGTCCTTAACACAGCACATGACTCTTTGTACGTTCGTGCTGCCCCGGGGTGGGGGGCTCACTTTGCAAGTTCTAGCTTACGAGCTGGGGAGTTAATGGGAGGAGTCCCTCGTCTTTCTTCCTGAGCGGGACCTTAGCTGCTTGCCCCGTGCTGGCCTCTGGGGACTGAAGCCCCGCTCCAGCTGCTCCTTTCCCACCGCCTGGCTTTGCTCTGATGGCCTCTTGGGGGCCTGGGCGGTGGGGCTGCTCCCTGCCCTCGCTGACCACAGGGCACACCTGCTGGGAAGAGGGCCCCTTCTGTCTCCTGCTCCTGCCCAGACCCGGCTGAGGATCCCGTGTGATGACCTGTGCCCCGGGGGCGTCCCTCCCCTCCCTGACCACAGGGCACACCTGCTGGGAAGAGGGCCCCTTCTGTCTCCTGCTCCTGCCCAGACCCGGCTGAGGATCCCGTGTGATGACCCGTGCCCCGGGGGCGTCCCTGCCCTCGCGGGGCTCTGCCTCGTTCCCTGGAAGGACAGGGCGTGGGCAGCAGCCCCCATGGAAGTGGGTCTGAGGCAGAGAAGGCGGGGCAGGAGCTGATGGGCTCAGGCAGGGTGGCCAGAGGACGTGCGGGGTCTGGACAGTGCGGGGTCCCCGTGCCCCTAGAGGGCCTCCGCTCACTCTCTCCTGGGGGAGTCAGCATCTCTGGGAGGGTGGCCTGCGTGTCGGGTCCAGGTGACACCTCGGCCTGCACTCCTACCAGCTCTCACCCCCGTCTGCTTCCCGCCTCCAGAGCCAGTGCCGTGGCCGTGGGCCCTTGGCATGTGGCTGGTCAAACTCAGAGGGGCCGTGAGTCCAGGACATGTGCAGGATTTCTAAGAGTTAGCACTAAACAAAATCCCGTTCATAACTTTTTCTGTTGATACTGTTGAAATGATAATGTTTCGGAGAGATTGGGCTAAGTAAAGTTCAGTATTAAAATCAATTTCACCCGCTTCTGTTTACACTTGTGACGTGGCTGTTAGAAAATGTTCAACGATGCGGATGGCCTGCACTCTCTTCCACTGGGCAGTGGTGCCTGGAGGCCCCTGTGCTGCCGGGAGCGCCCACGCTTCGGGGTGCCCGGCTCATGTTGAGGGCGATCAGGTCCCCAAGCTCAGGCTGCCCCCCTGGGCTCTCCGTGGGACAACGCACGGTGGACAGTGCCCCGCTCAGGTCCCAGGCACCTGTTTCTGACAAGACGACCCTCGAGTGATGGGGTCACCAACTCCCAGGGGAAGCTGGGCTCTCAGCATGTCGGGGTCAGAGTCTGCGGTGGGTGGTGTCGCCAGGGGACCGTGTGTTACGACACCCGACGTTAATGAAGGCTTGGTGGCTGCAGCTTCCTCCTCGGATGTGAGCCTGGGGGCAGCAGGAGACGAGGGACACGACGGGGCCAGCGGTCTCCGCCCCGAAGCGCCTCTGCCTCACCTGCTGCGCGCAGGTCCGCAGGCCATTCCTGCCCTGTGACCTGTCCTTGTCTCCTGTGTCAGATTCACAGGCGCCGGTGAAGCTTGAGACAGAAAACGCCTGGAGGTGACGCTGCAGACACAGGGGTGGCTCTGCCGTCTTCCCGTTGACAGCACAGTTGTTTTTACTTGCAGATGAGCTTAGAAAATGACGAACAGTTGTTTTTACTTGCAGATGAGCTTAGAAAATGACGAAAAGAGAGCTCGTACAAGATCCAAGGCCCTCCGAGGTGAGTTCCACCCTCCCCTCCCAGCAGAGTCTGGCCTGGGCCGTCCACAGCCTGTCTCTGGCCAAGAGTCCCAGGTCCTAAAGCTGTAAATGCCACTTTCCGCAGCAGTTGTCCTTAGGAGGACAGAATCCCGCAGCAGTGCCTCGCCCCTGGGACGCTCCTCCCCTACGCTGGGCACCTGGTGGCCTCAGGCTTCTGCAGCCTCAGGGTGCATTTGAGGGCCACGGCCACTGGGGGGGCTTTTGGCCCAGATGCACCTGCTGGGGAGGAGATGAGGTGGCAGCCCCCGGCGCTGCAGAGTGGGGAAAGCAAAACCTGGTTAGACCTGTTCTGTTTGGGAGGGAGAGGCCTCCAGCCTCGCATCACTAGCCTCTCTGCCTCCCAGGAGGTTAGTCTTGGCGCTGAGGGCATTGGGATGTTGCTGGGTCGAGCTGGCACTGGGGTGGGGAGAGGGGGTGAGGCCCTGCTTGCTCGGCAAGGACCAAGTCCCGACACCCTGGCCAGCCCTGCCACCCCGACCCCACAGGGCACACACTGCTCCTGGGCGTGGGTGGCCCTCAAGGAGGGGCCAGACGCCCCGAGCTTCTCAAGTGTCTGCCAGGCAGACTCCTGAAAGTTCTTGTCCCAGAGGCCCCATCACTGAGGGACCAGGTGCTTGGGCCACCTGTTCTCTTCTCCAGCCAGCTTCACCCTCTGGGTCCTCTTTCCAGCCAGAAGCTGACTTCTCCCTGAGATTAGAGAAAGAGATGCTGTCCCAGGGAGCCTGTCTTAGCTGGGGCCTCTGTCCGACTCTGCAAAACCAGCAGCCACCGGTGGGGGGGGGGTGGTCTGACATGAGCACCGGCTTGGAGGAGGCAGCTCCCTCCGTGAGACCCTGGAGGACATTCTAGGAGGCCAGGGAAAGCGGGGTTCAGGACGGAGGTCGCCCCCGCTCTTCAGTCGCTTGTGCTGTGAAGATACACGTGCCTTTTCAGTTCTGCTTGCCACACGAGTTTCCCTGTTTCTCTTTCTCTCACTCAGCTCCCCCAGAGCCCACAGGTGCCGACCTCAGGTAAGAAAGGTTTCCTGCCCGCACCCAGCATGGTGCACGCCTGTGACCCCGTTCGTCCTAAACGTTGCACTGGGTGCTTGGAATTGAGCAACCGCGCCCGGGCCCCTGCTTTCCCTGACGAGGCCCCTTTCTGCCTGGCCTGTGTGCATCTGTCTTCGCCCTGCCTCGTCCTCTCCCACCTGGTCCTGGCGCCACCACGCAGCCAGCCTTGCACGGTGGCACAGATGTGCTCACACCTTGTCACCCCTCGGACATGACTGTCACCATGGTCCTCAGCCAGCAGCAAGGTGCTGTCTTAGTGGCTCCTCGGCCAGAGATGAGGGCACAGGCTGTCCCACGCCCGAGTCTTCCACTGACTTGAGGGCAGACAGTGGCTTATGTATCGGCTGAGCTCTGTGACTTTCCAGATTCAAGGCTGGCCTCACAGGGACGGGCATCCTGAACAGGAGAGAGGACAGACACACGGCAATTTGCTGGGTTGAAGCAGGAGGGGCCAGGCTTCCTCCCCAGAGGTTGACTTGCCCTCGCCTGCTGGCTTCCGTCCTGAGCTTGGCCAAAGCCTTTGTGTGTGTGTGGAGGGGAGGGACTGGGGGGAGGCCAGAGAGAAAGCCACCCCAATGCTTACGTGCTGGACTGCCCCAGCACCACCCCACGTGGCCTTCGGACTGCAGGTTCTGTGGGCCTGGGCTCTTCCCGGGGCTCCCAGGGCCGGCCCCTGGGCCACCTTGCCCAGACAGAGCTCCAGTGAATGGTGTCCAGTGACTGGCAAGGAAACCAGCCTCTCGCATCCCCCCTTTTCGGGCGAGGGGTAGTGCCAATGCATCTGGCTCAGAACACTGGAGAAGGAAGGGAAGGCCCCCAATGTGCCAGGTGGGCTCTGGATGCCCCGTCTAATTTTTATAAATTTCCTGTGAGATGGGGCCAGACTTGAACTGCGGCCAAGGTACCCTGCCTGAGGCTTGTCGGAGGGACGAAGGGGCTCCGAGCCCACCTCCCGCCCCTGGGGCAGCTCTGGGGCTGCGTTCACCACGGTGCTGCTCCGCCTGTGCTGCGGGCTTGGGGGTGATGGCCGCTCCCTGATGGACATTTCTGTGGGCTTCCAGACTCGCGGATGGAGGCAAACAGAGCTTTCTAGTTACTGAGGGTGGGTGCTGTTCTTCCGTGCTCCCTCTGCCCCAGCCTGGAACAGCTCTCTCCACCTAATTGCATGGTTCCAGGGCATAAGCCACTACTACATTCTTAGGGGTGAAGATTCTCACTAGACAGTGAACACATCTGGGGCTGGGACCATCTTATTCTTCACCAGATAGTGGCTGAGTGGATGGCTTTTGCCAGTCAGGAGAATGAGACCCCAAAACATCCCAGCATCTCTCCAACCTTTGAGGCTGTAACTTGGAGGCGGGAGGGGAAGGACGTGGGAGCGGTGCGCAGAGCCCCACGCATGTGGCGGGCCCTGCAGCGGCTGCACAGTGCCGTCCGATCTCAGGGATTCTCATGGAAGCGCTGGCGGCTGGTGGTGTTTCCCCGCTTGTGAAGTGTGGACACTGAGGCTCGGAGGGTTAGAATTCATGCAGCCAGAATAGCTGAATCACACACCCTCCTGCTCAAAGGCCAGTCCTGGTCGCAGGGCTGGAGGGTGAGGGGGGCACAGCAGCCAAGCCAGGCCCCTGGGAGTTGCAGGGAGCACAGTGGTCGGCTCCCTGGAGGGTAGGGGTCTGCGGGTGGACCACTGGAGGAGACCCCACATGACGCTCAGAGGGGCCGCGGGCCGCAGGGTGGAGAGCAGGTCTCCCGGAGGAGGTGCTGCTTCCCTTGGGCTACGTGACGTTCACCTGGGGACATCCTGGGGACAACGAGGGGGAGGAGGCTGGGCACAGGACTTGAGTTTTGGTAACAGCTGTTAATTTTGGCAACAGATGAAGTAACGGAGGAGATTGGAAAGGCAAACCCGAAGGGCTAGGTTTCTCTTGAAACTTTGAAGCAAAAATGACCCAGAGTAGATTTGTTTTGAAATATTCTAAGAGCGGACTTGCCCAGTGTAAGTAAGGGGATCGTGTGAGCATCTGGATTTTGCCCAGCGTCATCGATCTCTTGGTCTCACCCTGTGTACATGGTGATAGTGAGACCCGCATGCAATCTGATGGAGAAACTGGGGAGAAATGCACTGACGTGTTCTAGCAACGATGTCCTCAGCAATTCTTCCCGCTTCTGAGAATCGGTGCTTAGAGGGAAATCCACGTGGAACGTGCCACTCACGCCTGAGTTCACAACTGTTTGCTGGCCACGAACCACCCGTGGGACACGATCCATGGGGCGCTGTGATTGTGCGTTCACCCCGCGGGAAGGGGCAGGCGCTGCGAGCCCGACTCCTGCTGCCAGCACGTGGCGGGCTGTGGTTGGTCCCGGCGGGGTCTTCGCAGTGGGCGCCAGCACAGGGAGAGCGACCCTGGGGCAGACGCGCCGCTGGGGTGTCAGAGGAACCCCTTCGGAATCAGTTGACGGGAGGACGGGTCACAGGGAAGCTGTGGACGAGGGACTTGCACCCTGTGGACCCAGAGTCTGTGGCCCACCGCCCCCAGCGGCCCTTTCCCCAGCTCAAGCAGAGACTCCGGGAGCCGCTTGCCGGCGAGGGGCGGTTGCTAGGAAACGAGCTGAGGAGCGAGTGGGCCTGGACCAAGCAGGACTCCCAGCTGCCTCCTCCCACCCGGAGCCCCTTCAGCTCTTGCTCTGCCATGAAGCCGAGTCCCTGAGAGAAAACAAGCGGGTCTGGGGGCCTTTCCCTTTGCGCAGTGAAGAGCCAGCAGACCGCCCCGCCCCGCCCCGCCCCGCCCCGCCCCGGTCTCCATGGGGCCATCTGCTGTCCACGCTGTGGGAGGTGGCTTACGCAGGGAAGGTGGGCGCCGCCCTCTCTGCAGAAGGGAGTGGGTGGACCCCTCTCGGAGCATCCTTGGGGCGTCTCCCAGTCCTGGGAAGGACGCCGGTCTGCCACGCCCGCGCCCCAGTCCCCAGCCCGCCTGTCCTCACCTGAGGGCCTCCTCTTGAGCCAGCTCCTGCCAAGGCGACAGAAGGCAGTGGGGCGCCCTCTACCTGCCTCCACGGGGCCGGAAGGAAGCCGGTCCCTTCCAGGGGCTCCCGCTGGGGCATGGCTCCTCCCAGCCTCCGCCACGGCCTGAGAACTACTGTTTATGTTCAGATCCTCAGATCCCTCCGAGCCATCGCCAGGACCCCGCTCAGGCTGACGGCAGGCAGGCCCTCTGCCCACCTCCCTGTCTCTGCCGCACGCGGCGCCATGCTGGGGCATCGGGGGAGGGCTTGGCCGGGTCTCCCTCTTCCCCCATGCTGGGGAGGGGCTCCAGAGGCCTGGAACCAGAGCTGGTGCCTCACCCTGCCCTCCGGCCCCGAGCACACAGAGGGCATCCTACCAGCCCTGGGGGTGCCCATAGGGTGACCTGCTGGCACTGAACCCCTGGGGCCCCGGCTGGGTCTCAGGTCGCTTTCAACGGGTGCTCTCTCTGCTGGCACATGGGGAGAAGGGGGTCTCCAGATTCCTCTCCCAGAGTGGCCCTTGGCAGCTCTGCACATGTGGTGCATGCCTGGCCCACTGCCCTTGGAGGGGCTGGCCCTCAGGGCTGGAGGCCAGGTGCTTCTGAGCTGGTGGGCGGAGGTGTGGCTCGGAGCAGGTGACGTGTTTGGGGGCAGTGCCAGTGCCACAGCAGCTGGCACCTAATTGCCTGACTGACTCAGTGATTAATCGACTAATTGGGACCTCAGCTTCAAATCCCTAATAACAAGGAGCTTTTGTGAAGAGTCTCAAAGCTAGTTCTTGAGAAAGTGACAGCAAGTGTGGGGCATAGATTTCAGCGTGAGAGGCCTTGGACAGCAGCAAGTCCTGTCTGTCTGGAAAGGAAACGCACAGTAAAGCTCGCATGTTCGCCCCCCATCCTCCCCCTTCCTCTCCCTCTCCTCCCTCTCTCCTTTCCTCTCTTCTTTTAAACACCAGGAGACGAGCCACGGTGGCCTTATCATGGGGGGCTGCAGGGTGCGTCCCCCTCAGAGACCCCCGGCTCCCGCTAAGGCCACCGTTGAGCTGGGGGGCGTGACCCTGCCTCCACGGACTGTTCTGTTTCTTGCTGATCCGTCAGCGAGTGTGGCCTGACGGCCGGTGGGACCCCACAGTCCTCTGTAGTCAGGTCCGTGATCGATCAGATTAGACACATCAGTGTGTCTGGACAGAGGTCCAGAGTGGTGCCCCTCTCTGAGCCTCATGAGCCCACTGGTGTCGGGGGGGCCGCACAACCTTCCTCCCAGGCTCTGGGAGAGCCTGCTCGGAGGGGGACTCAGACCCCGTGACGACAAGGTTGTCCCTTCTTGGATGGGGGCACCTTGCGGTGATTCCTCCTGGGAGGAGCTCGGGCTCCCCCTGTTCCCACCACGGGTTCTCCGTCTCAAAAGCCCACAGGATCCTGGCCTCAAGCCCCACACAGGCCCCTTGCTGCCCTGGGGAGCTGACTCCTGGGGAAGTGGGTTGGGTGGTCTGTGCCCGTGACTGGAAGTTTCCAGAGCTTCCCACCATCTGGTTCTGTGGCGCGACAGATGATGGTGAAGGGAGAGGAACTCCTGGAGCTGTAAGAGGCCAGGCTTCGCCCCACCGAGGTCTCACGGCAGCTCCTGGGTCATCGGCCCTCCTGGCTTCACCTCCCTTCGTGGGAAGCTGGGATCACACCAGGCTGCAAGTTCTGGAGTGGGGTCTTTGCTGCCACCTCCAGCCGGGGTCCTGTGGCTTGGGTCAAAACTGCACCTTTGCAGAGTTGTTCCTGCCTGGGGGCGTCGGCTCAGTGTGCCAGCGAAGGGCACGCCTGGCAGGGCCTTGCAGCATCTTGAAGGCCATGGAGGATCCCCGTGTTTGTGCTTTGCCCTTGGGCCAGCTTCAGGTGCTGGTTCTGGGGGCGCCCTGGAGGTTCCCTGTTCCCAGCCCCCTGGAAGCCTGGTGGTGGTTTGCCTGCAGTGGGAAAGACTCATTGTGGAAAAAGGAAGTCGTCCAGCCTTGATTTCATACACACAGATCTTTAATTAAACACTCTCATAAAATTGTAACGAGCCATTCATTTGTATAAATGGGGGTGAGTTATTTCATTAATTTTTTGCAAGCTGCAAGCAGCCATTCTGAGATGAACTGTTTGGAGACAATCTTCTGCTTCCCAGGGTGAGGGTCTGGGCTGGGCCCCGAGATTCGGACCCTCTCCCCATGCCCCACGGGGCCCGCCCCCAGGTGACCCCTCCTGCTTGTCTCCCCCCAGCTGTCCCACTCCCGGATGCACGGGCTCGGGACATATCCGGGGCAAGTACTCCAGGCACCGAAGGTAAGGAGGCTGGAGGGCCCTCAGCAAGGTTCCTGGGAAAGAGGCTGGGCTGCTGGGGGGTTGGAGCTCCTCTCCTGCTCTGGGACCCTTTGTGGGTCTAGAACCTTCCACCTCTGCTCTTGGCTGCCGAGCTGCGGTGGCCTCCCATGTGACCCTGTTACTGGGAGGCCGAGCGCGGCTGTGGCGTGCCTTTCCGGTGTCTCCCCTTCGGGGCTGCTGTGAGGCCGGAGGTGTCTGTGCGGGAGAGCCCAGAGCAGAGCCGGCACACACGGCCTGGCTATTCTCACTGCTGTCATCCCGGGGGTCTGCTGGACCTCAGGGGCCCCCGACTGCGGTGCCAGGTTCAGGGGGTGGGTGAGGGTGCGAAGGGTCTGGAGGCGGAGAAAGAAGGGCCTGGGCACTCCTGACGACCTGCCTGGGGGGCGGTGGGCACGGAGCAGGGCAGCCTGGGCCGGCCCCCACCGCTGGCCATCCCAGGGGGAATGACTCTGGCGTGGACAGGGCCATTGAGGTTAGGCCTTCCCAGAGAAGCAGGAAGTGAAATGTAAAGCACAATCAGGTCCTTTTTAACGCGGACAATTACTGTAAGATTTTGAACACGTCAACCTGCCAGTCTTGAGTCTGGGGCTTTGGCGGAGGGGTGGTGACGAGATGCAGAGAGAGATTTTCAGGACGGGGAAAGCGCTGCAGAGGGTGAAGGCCGGGGGCCCGGGCGGTGCTGACAGGGCGGCCCGGCCTCCTCCCTCCCAGTTTGCTGAGCTGCCCTCTGGCCAAGAAGAGGAAGCTGGAGGGCGCTGAGGCCGAGCACCTGGGGTCCAGGCGGAAGGCGCAGCCCCTGAAGCTGGCTCTGGACGAGGGCTACGGCGTGGAGAGCGACGGCAGCGAGGACGCCGAGGTGAAGGGCGCCTCTGTTTCTGGTGAGTCGGAAGGAACTGCGGAGGAGGACGAGGCCGCGGCGTCAGGACAGGAGGACATTCATCGCCCCGAGCCAGCTGAAGGTGCTTTGTTGCTCTTTCTCTCCTGAATAAAGGCGCTTAGTGTGGCCCCGGAGAATCGCAGCCTGTGAGCAGGCGGGGCTCCCGCGAGCGAGGAAGCCCTGCTGAGAACAAGCGCCGCTTGTCTGATGTTTGCAAGGCCTCCTGGGGAGGGGCTGGCGCTTGGGGCTCGGGGGGCCCAGAGGCTCATCTGTGGGTGAACCTTGTGCATCTGGGTGTGTGTCTGTGTGTGTGAGAGACGGACAGACAGATGGACGTGGCTGTGTGTCTGTGGGGCGGGGTCTCAGGTAGACCCGCCCCACGTGGCCTCAGGAGCGCCACCTGCAGGGGGGGCAAGGGGTCTGCTTGGCATTAGGGGGGATGGTGCGGGTGTTCAGGGAAGCTGGGCCGGGCAGCGGGAACTGAGGGGGTCTCCCTGCTGGCACCTTCTTCCCTGCGGGGGCCCCAGCCCTTGGCAAACACTAGTGTGAAGGTGGGACACGTCCACGTCCCGAGACCCTGGCTGGCTGTAGGGTCCTGGGGATGTGGCTGAGGCCTGAGGCCCAAACCCCCCAGCACCTCCGAGCTTCTGGCGCTCTCACCTCTCAGGGCCTGAGGCGGATTTTTATTCCATTTTGGAGCCACTGCACGGAGGGTCCTCATACCCGCCTCCCTCCTGGGGACCCGGCTCTGCCTGAGAGGGCGCAGGGCCAGGGACCCTCGCTTGCTGGGTTTCTTATACAGGAGGGAGCTTGGCGCTCAGGCATCGGCCCTGGCTCGGCCCCTCCTAGAGCGGGAGCACGTGGGCTGGCTGCTGCGCCCGGGGGTCCTTGTCGATGATCCCAGGGGGCACCCACTACTTCTTAGCCACGGCAATTCAAAGACTCAAACTTCAAAAACAACTTCTGCTGCTTCTCAGTTATGAAACAATTTTTAAAAATCTGATCCATTCTTTAAGCTCCATTTTATGAAATGTAGATTTGCCTGATTTAAGAAAGTACACATAACAGGGAGGACCGTTAATAAAAAATATCAGAGTAATTCTCAGCTTCAAAATACAGCAGTGATTTCTCCATCTACCTCCCAACATAAGCTTACTGTGATCTCCAGATCTGGGCAGAGGGGCTGACAAAAACGGCCACCCTGAGCCCATTTCTGGGGGTTTGGTGTCCCCCCGCTGCAGTGGGGCAGGCTGGAGGAGCCCCGCCTGGAGACCTGCCCTCTTTCCCCGTGTACCTACCACACAGTTTCTGATTTTGTGCAGGAAGGAGCCCCGTCAAGGCTCGTTTCGGATCCAATCCCATCAGCAGCCTCACGGGCCCCTCCAAGGGCAGCTACAGCAGCTATCAGGAGATCATTGCAACTTCTCTCCTAAATTTGGGCCAAATCGCTGAAGAGACACTGGTCGGGGCAGACTCGGGCCAGGGGGCCAAGCCAGGTGCTGGCATCGTGCGCCTGGTGCGGGAGGAGGCTGAGGACGGAGCCACCAGCGACGAGGGGGAGAAGGACGTCTTCATCCAGCCGGAGGACGCAGAGGAGGTGATCGAAGTCACCAGTGAGCGCTCCCAGGAGCTGTGTCCCCAGTCCCTGGAGGGCATGGCCAGCGAGGTGTCCAGCAAGCAGAGGGTGGCCCTGGGCAATGAGGACGAGGACGAGGACGAGGACGAGGACGAGGCCCCTCCTGACGTGATCTGCCAGGACGGGGCCCCCCACGCCCCCCCACCGAAGGCCTCTGAGCCCCGGCGCCCGGCGCCTCCCAGCCCCAAGCCCGTGTTCTCCGTCCTCGTGGAAGTGCGCTCCGACGACGATGGCAAGGACGAGGACTCGAGGTCCCAGAAGTCCACAGTCACGGACGAGTCGGAGATGTACGACATGATGACCCGCGGGAACCTGGGCCTCCTGGAGCAGGCCATCGCCCTGAAGGCCGAGCAGGTGCGGGCCGTCCGCGAGCCGGGCTGCCCACCCGCTGAGCAAGGCCCGCCGGGCCCGGGCGAGCCGGGGAAGGCGGCGAGGCCCCTGGACGCCACCCGGAAGAGCTACTGCAGCAAAGGTAGGCTGGGCACCTGGCCCTGCCCCGCCCCCTCCCAGGGATGCGCAGTCCCGGGCCCGGGGACGAGTCCTGAGGCCTTTACAGGCTGGGGGGCATGGGCGGGGGCAGGTGGTGTGGGCCAGACAGAAGCAGCCCGTGGTCGGTGAGGCAGGTGGCCAGGCTGGGCGCACTGGGCAGCGCAGAGCAGGCCCGAGCCACGGAGGACAGTGGGACTGGTTCTCAGGGACCGACTGACGCTGAGGTGCAGACGCCGTACAAGCCCTGGACAGAGAGGCCGGCGACAGCGAGCCCAGGAAGGCGGGGCCCGGGAGAGGCTTGTGAGCCCTTAGGGTGCCCCTGCCTGCCTGGTGGTCAAAGGACAACGTCCCCCCATTTAAATCACACAGAGCCCGCCAGGGCCCTGCCCTCCCTGGGGTGGGCTTTCCGAGCGTGGCCTGTGACTTCTGCATTGTGGCTTCCCTACCAAAGGGGACGGACGGCTGCATTGGAAGTTTCTCTGGGACACTGGCTGTGCTCTGGGGACCGTGCGTGTCCTGAGAGGCAGTCCCTCTGCCCCACACTGAAAGTGACCTCTCTGGGCCTGCAGAGGCTGTACGAGGTCAGTAACTGAGATTTGGGGTCAAATTTCTGCCCAGGCCTTTATTAGCTGCTTTGGGTAAGTCACTTAGCCCCTCTGTCCCCGTTATTGTCAAATACAAAGGCCGTGTCCTGGCAGAGACCTTGTCACATAGCTCTACCTCTCTGTGCAGAGGCCTGGCTCCCCCCCCGAAGCCAGTGGCCGTCGCATGACATTAGCAGGACAGGGCAGAGGTGCCAGTCGCCAGCCGGGGGGTCCTCCCTGAAGCCCTGCAGGTCCCGCTGTTTGTGTCTTGCCGCAGTCTGTGGGCTTTTCCACCCAGACAGCCAGCGTGGACGGTCTCTCCGGGGTCCCCGTGCGGTCCAGCCACGGTCCCTTCTGGGCTCTTGGGAAGTCTGGTCACTCCCCTCTCCGGACAGCCAGAGTGAAGGATTGTGAGCTGCCCTGCCGCCGCCCTGCTCACCACCTCCCACCCAGCTTCCTGGCCGCCCCCTGACTGAGAGGCCTTGTGTGTTTAGATCCCGCAAGAGCTGAGAAGCGTGAGATCAAGTGTCCGACCCCAGGCTGTGACGGCACCGGCCACGTCACTGGGCTGTACCCGCACCACCGCAGCCTGTCTGGCTGCCCCCACAAGGACAGGATCCCCCCGGAGAGTGAGTAGCTCAGCGCGGCTCAGGCCGCCTCTGGTGTTTGGATGGTGTCCACATGGAGGAGTGGCCACCCAGGTCCCTGTCCCTCTGGACTGGCACGTCCGGAAGCCCAGACTTGGGCCCTACGAGCGTGGCGACACGGAGCACATGCCCCGTTATTCACCCTGAGACGGCAGCCTGGGTCAGGGCCCCTGGAAACCGGCCACAGGCACGGGCACACAGGAGGGGAGGCCGGGCCCTGGAGCTGGGGAGCGGCCGCTGTCTGCGTTCTGAGGCCTCAGGAGGAGAAACGCTGTCCTTGCTTCTAGGCGAGGGGCAGTAATCGTGACCATTAAGTTCAGAGGAGGGAGGTTGTAAGGCTGAGCTGGTTTCTGCCTCAGGGAGGCCAGGGCCGCCATGGGAGGGGGCGTGGCCTGACTGAGCCGGGCCTGGGGCTCCGGCATCCCCCGACCCCCGGCAGGTGGTGCTCACCGGCTCCCCCCGGTTGTCTTGCAGTATTGGCCATGCATGAGAACGTGCTCAAGTGCCCCACTCCTGGCTGCACAGGCCAGGGCCACGTGAACAGCAACCGTAACACGCACAGAAGGTACGCGGCTGGGCTGGGCTGGGCTGGGAACGGTGAGGGCCACGGAGGGGGTGCCTGCAGTGCATGCCCCAGCCTGGGACACGGTCTCCCTGTGTGCCGCCCTGGGGGGGTGAGTGCAAGGCCAGGGCAGACCTTTGGCGGGAGCAGGGCAGCACCTGTGCCACTGTGAGTGGGGGTCCCGAGAGACCAGAGGGCGGCTGGAAGAATGGGCGCACGGAGGGCGGGGAGGCCTGCAGCCTGTGGGGAGAGCCAGGTAGAGACCCTGTCTTGCTGAGATCCGGGAAACCTCTGGACACTAGCTTTTGCTCCAGGCAGAACCTCAGCAGCCGGGACCGAGCCCGGCTGCTCTGTAGGGGCGCTGAGACCCTGGTGCTTGAGTTGCCTGCTGTCCTCTGGTGAGAGGTCGCCGTATCCCCCGCCCTCGCCCCGAGCCCTGGGTAGCTGCAGCCGTGGCGGGGCGTGAAGTGGTTCCAGCAAGTGACACTCAGCTGGAAGGATTGGCCAGAGTTTTTGAGGTCCAATCGCTGAGAAGAGGCTAAATTCCCCAACACGGCTGGGATTATGTCACCTCTCCTGGCTGATGGCAGTTTCTCAGTTCTGACAGTCGAAGCTGCATCCGTGGGTGCTTTCCTGGGAAGGACCTGTGCCCTCCTCGTGTGACCCTGGTGGTCCACGTCCTCCAGGGTCAGCAGGCAGTTCGTGGCCCGTGGGCTGATAGAATGTGAGCAGCTCTGGTTGGTGGTGAGGGGAGAGGAGGGAGGTGAGAGGCAGGCCCATGCCCCAGACCCACCCAGAGGAGGTGCCTTTGCTCAGAGCCTTGAAGAACTTTAGGGTGCGTTTTGTCTCTGTGTCATTGGCTTAGAATTTCCGAAAACAGAAGCTGACTGAGCAGCAGGTGCTTTGAGGGCTTGAGGACAGACCTGGGGGAAAGGCCGCCTCTATAGGAAAGACAGCCTTCCCTGAGCTCCTGCTGACGCCTGGCTTCCGGCTCAGACGGGTGGGGCCTGGAGGAGGGCTCAGCTGTCCTCCTGTCCTTTCTCTAGTTTGTCTGGGTGTCCCATTGCTGCTGCCGAAAAATTAGCCAAATCTCATGAGAAGCAACAGCCACAGACGGGAGATCCTTCCAAGAATAGCTCCAGTTCGGATCGGATCCTCAGGTGAGTGAAATGAATCACAGACCGGGAGGGGTGTTTTCGAACCCAAGTTCATGTGCCTGATGTGCAGTGAGGCCAAACAAACCAAAACTGGGTCAGAGTTTGGAGCAGAGAAAGGTTTATTACAAGAGCCGAGCAAGGAGAACAGGCAGCCCGTGCGCAGAAGACTCGACTCCCCGATGGCTTTCAGGCAGGGTCTTGACAGCCAGTGTGAGAGGAGAGGGTCCAGGATGGGTGATGAGCCCGTGAACCCTCTCCGGATCGGCTGATGGTGAGGTAATTGGGTGACGTTTCTGGAATCTCAGCCTTACGGTTCCAGCCAGTCTGGGGTCCACGTGCTTGTGGTCGGCCTGCCATCACCACCCTCCACCGGGTGGGGGTCTTAGTTTCTGCAGAATGACTCAGAGATACGTGTCAGATTGTTACCTCTGCCTCTTCAGGAGGAACTAGGAGCCCTGTGACTCTGTTGTCCTGTTAACTGATTGAACCTGCTCTTTGGAACTGGGTGGGAAGGCCTAGGGGATGTAAAGACTTTTTTTTTTTTCCTACAAACAAGTATCAGGGACACGCAGGGGCTTTTTTACCCGGGAAGGCCCTGCAGGGTCCTGCTTGGCTTCACGGGCTGCCTCCCCAAGTGCCCAGGGGGCTTCTCGCCTCTCTGCTGTTGTGTGTGTGTCCACGCTCGTGTGTCTGTGCACGTGTGTGCTGGTGTCTCCCAGGGTGGACTTGGAGGGTGGTTTCGCGGACACCGACACCCGCACGGCTGACCCTGCCTTGCTCTCCCCAGGGGTGTCTGATGTCACCGCTTGGGATTGTTCAGGGATTTGTTGGTGGAGTCGCTGGTCCTGTTTGGAGAGAGGGGGCTGCCCCAGCCCAGGACCCCGCTGTCTAGGGAGCTCTGGGAGCTGCTCACCCCAGGACGGACCCTGAACCGGGGAGAGGAGTGGGGGCCAGCGGCACCCTCCGGAGTGCCGCTCCCCGTGACCCTTGAGGTGCTGTGTGTTTAGGTGCATATGCACACGTGTGAGTGTGTGTGCACCCGTGTGTGCGTGTAGACGTGGCTCATCAATGAGGCGGCTTCTGAAAGACCATTCAGGACGAGTCTGCTTAGTGTGACCTCACCCGCAAGGCCCCGTAGGTGCCACGAACAAGGCCAGAGGCTGAGGAGCTTTCCCAAGGCCACTCACCCCCCCGGCAGCCTGCCTTCAGAATCTCCTCCCAGTGGGACCGGTTCTCCGGCGCCCACCATGCTGGGGGACCCTCCCTCACCCCCGTGTCCTTGCTCAGTGGACTCCCTGCTCCCTCGTCTCCGAGGAGCCAGAACTGACAGGGCGTCCCGTCTAGACTGCTGTGCCACGTCTGTCTCCCAAAGGAGAGTGTGGGAGACCAGGGCCACTGTACCCTGCCCAGGCCCGGCGCCCGGCAACCACGAGCATGGGCGACGGCACAGACCACGGTCTGGAGGTGGGTGGGCCACCTCTGTCCCCCACCTGTCCCTTCCCTGGCACGTGCCTGGCGGGGCCTCTGCCTGAGGAGCGTGGCCTCCTGCCTTGGCCTCAGCGGGTCACGTGCAGGCGGTCTCCGGGCCGGGCCTCGCCCTCCCGCCCTGGGGAGCCCTTGCGGCCCTGGCCTTGGGGCGCCCTGCACTCCAGTTGGCTTCGTTCAACCAGGGGGCGCTCACGATGGTGGAAACTGCTTCCCTCCTCCATCTTATTCCATTCCTTCTGGCTTCTTGTCGGTTTTCTTGCCTTGATCCAAGTCACTGACAAAATGTCAAACTGCCAGGCAGGTAAGGCTTGGTGAGGCCAGGGTGGGGGCCAAACAGGTGCCAAATGCGGAGGTTGTGTCCCAGGAATGTGACTCAGTTATCGTGGTTGCACGGCCCTCCTGGCACCAGGCTCCTATTTTCGGGTCACGCTCAAGTTCTTATGGTGCCTGGCACCTTGGGGGCCTCACCATTGGCTCCTTCTTTTTTTTTAAAATTAATTAATTAATTAATTAATTTTTGGCTGTGTTGGGTCTTCGTTTCTGTGCCAGGGCTTTCTCTAGTTGTGGCGAGCGGGGGCCACTCTTCATCGCGGTGCGCGGGCCTCTCACTGTCGCGGCCTCTCTTGTTGCGGAGCACAGGCTCCAGACGCGCAGGCTCAGTACTCGTGGCTCACGGGCCTAGTTGCTCCGCGGCATGTGGGATCTTCCCAGACCAGGGCTCGAACCCGTGTCTCCTGTATTGGCAGGCAGATTCTGGCTCCTTCTTAATTCCGCCCACCCACCTGTTCCAGACCGAAGTCACTGCTTGGCCCTCCCAGGCCTCCTCCGCTCTTCTTCTCTCTGAGCTGACTGGTACACAAGCCGCTCCACAGAACGGTACAGAGCCTGCGGCCTTTCTCTGCCAGGCTGGTCCCCTCCTGCCACGGCTGCAGTGCTGTCAGGGCTGGTGTCTTCGCACCATCTCTTGTGCACTTAAAAACGCGAGCTCTTCCAGAGCTTCAGTAACAGCGACCGAATGCTTGCAGCGTCCGTTCCTGCCTGTCTCTAACCCCTGCAGCAGCCCCTCCGGGGGCATCTCAAGTGACTTTCAGCAGAAGACAGTGGAGGGCCAGGCCCCTCGCTGCGAAGGGCTGGGTCGGCCCGCCCTGAGGCTGATCCTCAGAAACACCTCCATGTCCCCTCCAGGCACCCCAACTCCCTCCCCTCTGGGGAATTGTAAGTTGTTCCACCACCAGAGTTCTGCCTTGGCTGCCTGCCGCCCTAAGGATGCTCCTCTAGGGCTCCCTGCAAAGGGCTCAGAAACCTGCTCTCCTCATTCCCTCCTCTGTTGACGCGGTCCGCAAGGGGACACGCACTGTTTCTTCAAGGCTCCTAGCGCTTCTTCCCTGTGGCAGTTCTTCCTGCACATCGGCCCCTAGGCACCCTGCAGTGGTGGACGTGCGGGAGGGCCTGCCTGGGTCTCTGTCCGCGCCGGGGTCTGAGGCATGGCTGGGCCAGGCCGTGGCACGGGGCGCTGGGCTGAGTGGCACAGAGTCCTTGCGTCCTGTCTCCGTGATTCTCACCTCCGTCTCACACCCCAGGCCCATGTGCTTCGTGAAGCAGCTTGAGGTCCCTCCGTATGGAAGCCACCGGCCCAGCGTGGCCTCCACCACACCCAGGGCCAACCTGGCCAAGGAGCTGGAGAAGTTCTCCAAGGTCACCTTCGACTACGCAAGTTTTGACGCTCAGGTTTTTGGCAGGCGCGTGCTTGCCCCAAAGATTCAGACCAGCGAAACCTCACCGAAAGCCTTTAAATGTAAGTCGGGGAAAGCTGCTCCCGGAGGTGTAGCGTCTGAGGGGCAGTGGAGGAGGAACCCTCAGCAGCAGCGTGTCGGTCCTCTCCAGCCTGGGGCCCAAACCGTCCCAATCCCCGCGGCGGCTTTCTCAGAGTCCGTGTCTCACCCACGTTGCTGCCCACACGCTCACCATCAAACTGGATGTGTCTCCTCACTACGCGTGACACAAACCCAAGTCCATCATGCCGTGCGTGTCCGCAGCCTTAACAACGTCGCTGACATGGTTCCGCCTATGAGCGTGCCCTCCCCAGCCAGTGTATCCTAGCTCGAGGGGTGGGGGTCTGGGAGGGTCAGACAACCGCTGTGCCGAGCCTGGGTACCCGACAGATACTTCCTGCGCGGGGACCATCTTGCTGGATACAACCTGCCATTTGTGATATTAGCAACAAACTTTCTGGGTGCTCGCACTGACAAAATTCATTCCGCCAAACCTTCCAGAACAAGCTTTCCTGTCTTTTTTTTTTTGGGGGGGGCGGGGTCACTTATTGCACTGATTTGTGAGTTGCAAGCCTATTAGCCCTGGAAATACAAATAAAATGGAAAAGCACCCCAGCGTACATGAGATTGGACCTGGCAGCCCCTGGTGGTTGCTGTCAGCCCCCAAAACCGGCAGTGATGAGTTTCCTACAGGTTAATAATAGAAACGCTGATCAGTACAATGGCCACCTGCAGTGCGAGCGTCTCTCCAACTTGTTGGGACTGGGGCTTCATGCCTTCCCGCGAGGTGCCCACTTACGCTGGGGCGCTGGAAATTTGCCGGCGATATCCTGACTACTCAGATATCATACCTGAGAGTGGTCTTATGGTTATAGCACAGTTACTAGAAAAGATAACATTTTATGCTTTCATGTATCATGTTTATTTGAACAATAATGTTATTCACCAAAGCTGTGGCTATTGGTGGAGGGGGGCGGGGGGCGACACCGAAATCAGCCTTTTGAGATGTTGTGATAAAATTTTCCTCCTTGAATGATATTCCAGACACTCCTCCTATTTGCAGACTTTAGTCTCTCAATAAGCATTCACCGATAGACAGCTGGTTTTGTCTGAAATATCAGGGACGCTAGAACGTCTTTGGAGGCTTTGCCCTTTCTGCCCAAGTTACGGTCAAGATGGAAATGGCCTTCTCCACACCCGACAGGGGTGGGGCTGGGTGGGTGTGCAGGCGGTGGGTGGAGGGCCCAGCCCTGGGCCCACCTTCACGTCGCTGCGCCCGGTGTGCTTGCCCCCAGCCACCCCAAAGTACCCCCCACCCTGTGTCTGCGTGGCCGTCCCCCATTCAGGTTGTATATCAGCCTGCTGTTGTTCCCTTTTTGCAGCCAAACCTTTCCCAAAGGCCTCTCCCCCCAGGCCCAGCCCCTGCACTTCGTCCTCTTCTACAGGCTTCGACTACGCCCACGACGCGGAGGCCGCACACATGGCCGCCACGGCCATCCTGAACCTCTCCACGCGCTGCTGGGAGATGCCCGAGAACCTCAGCACGAAGCCGCAGGACCTGCCCAGCAAGGTTGGTGTGTCCCCCGCCGGGAGCCCCTTCTGAGGCAGAGCAGGGGGTTGGGATTTGCAGTCAGGAGCACGTGCCGCCTGCACGAAGGGGGCTCAGCAAACCCAGGGTCTGCTAGGTGATTACCACTCTTTCCTCTTCTCCCTCCTGACCGCTGACCCTGCTGGGCAGAGACATTGGGTGGGTCCCCTCAGAACTCCGTGCACTGTGCCTAAGGGGGCCCAAGTGGCTATGCACACGTGTGCTCCCTTGTCTCTCCGAGTCTGAGGGCCCTGCACGTGTTCTGGCGCCCACACGAGCTGCCGTGTCGAGTGTCTGCTGTTACGGCGCTGGAGGCCTTGAGGGAGTGGGCAGAGTGTAGGCCACATCAGCTTCAGGACGCTTTCTTCTCACCGGCTTTTCTCTTCCTGTTCGGCTCTGCTTCCTTTGGGGGGAGACACTGTCTGGGCTTCCGGTGAGCTGAGTAATGGACCAGGAGGCGCACGTGGGAAGGGGGTCGTGTCTAACACAGACGTTGCCTCGGCCCTGCAGGCCACGGACATCGAGGTGGATGAGAACGGAACCCTGGACTTGAGCATGCGCAGACACCGCAGGCGGGAGAACGCATTCCCCGGCGGCGGCGGCGGCGGCGGCCCCGGCGTGGCCTCACCTGATGCCTCCCAGGGCCAGAGCGTCCCCGGCGCCCCCAGCAGCTCCGTGACCTCGGCCCCGTCCAGCCACGCCTCCCGCCAGGACGAGTGGGACCGGCCCCTGGACTACACCAAGCCCAGCCGCCAGCGAGAGGAGGAACCTGAGGAGGTGGGTCCCGGGGTCCTGGGCTGGCAGATGGTCGAGCAGGCGCTGGTGGTCGGTGTGCCTTCCCCGAGGGCGGCTGTGAACGCACTTGCGCTCCGGGCAGAGCCTCCATGCGTCCTGCCCCTTTCCACACAGGGTCCTGCACCCTTCGGGCAGCTAAGCCCACCTTCTTGGAGGGGTTTTCACCGTGGGGCCAGTCTGTGGCCTTGTCCCCTCCGAGAGAGAGGTGGGCTTCTCCCCTCGGCAGAATCAGTGGTCAGCACCAGTGCGGTTCTCTGAGAGCACGGGGAGGAGAAGGGCTTTTGTTCAGATCCCACGGGGGGAGGATTTGGGAGTGGCTCCGAATTCCTCGTTTTTGTGGGCCTCCCACCAACCTGCTGGTGTCCCAGATTAGGGACACCCTGAGCTCTGGCAGCGGCCCCTCCTCACTGTCCCCAGGACACTTCAGGCGCCTGGCTCCCTGGACGGGGGCAGGAGTAAACTCCTGGACTCAGGAGCCCCTTTGGCGGCCAGTGGCCAGAGCCTCAGCACAGCGCTGCCTGGTAAGGGGCAGCAAACCAGGCCGCTGGTGTAGGAGCTGTACTCCGGGGGCAGTGGAACCTTCCCTCCCAGCTACTCCACCCACCTGAGATGGGGGCCGCTGGAGGGCTTTTCCCCCCGGAGAAGAGCCTCCCGGACAGCAAAGCCCTGCTCTGAGGGCTCAGAACCAGGTGGCCTCTGCACGGTGTGGACAGGCCTGTGGGTGCCCTCCTTGCCAGCCCCCACTCCCAGGAGGGCAAGGGGTGCAGGTCCCTGTGGAGGAGGAGGAGGGGGTGGTGAGGGTCCCTCTCTGAGAGCCCAGCCCCTCTGCAGTCCCACCCTCAGGGCCAGCTAGGGTCCCTCTCTCTACAGGCTTCGCACGCAGCCCCACTTTACAGAGGAGCAGACTGAGCCCCAGGCCTAGGTCTTCTGGCTCAGTCACGTGGCTGCAACTCAATGTCTGGCCTCAGAAGAGGGGCACCTCTCTCAGGGGGAGCCCCCAGGGGAGGGAGGCTGGCTGAGGGTGCCCACCTGGGGCTGGCAGGAGGGTTTCTCCCTGGCCGGTGGGGCCCCAGTCTGAGCCTGGTGAGGCCCTCCTGTTCCTGTTCTGGGCCACCAGTGTAGTGTCCCCACATCTGCTGTCACCCTTATTCAGTTCCCCCCACCCCCGGCCCCTGCTTTGGCTCCTTCCCTTTCCCTGCCCCTTTCTTTGACCCCCGGCTCAGGCTGGTCTCTCTGGCCACGTTGCCCCCCGCCCGCTTCACATGCCCTCTTCCTCATCCCCTCCCAGGACTGTCATGTCCTCTGCGGATGACCCTGGTCTCAGAGGTCCTGTGGTCCCTGCCCACAGAAGCCTGCCGCTATGCCCCATGGTCGACGGTCCACTCTCCAGCAGGAAGCCTCAGCTGACCCCCAGGCCCTTCCTCTCCTCCCCTGTGCCCTGGGCACAGGTGCCCACGTCCTATTGGGTGACCCCCAGAAACACCTCCTGGATCCGGCCTTCCCATGGCCCTGGATTCCCTGCTCAGACTCTCCTTCTAGCTCTGTCCGAGGCTCCTTGACCATCGTGGGTAGGGCTACTGCCCCACTCTTTAGCCTTACCTCACCCAACTCTGGCAGCAGCCCCCCCTCAGGTCCCCCTAACACCCCAGCACCCCTGGGCCCCGTGTCTAGGGGCCTCCGGGACGCGCTCCCTGCTTCTGGAGCAGCCTCTACCCCTATGCTGCTGGGAGGCCCCCGTTTCTCCTGAAGGCTGGGCTTAAGTTGAGGCACTTCGTCCACCCAGCTGTGCCTTATTCAGTAATAGTAAGAGTGGCGACAGTGACAACAGCACAACATGGTGCCATGGGCCTTTCCTCCTCCCATCCCCAGACGTCCTGGGACGGGCTGCTATTTTTCCCAGTTTAAAAGTGTGGTGCCCAGGAGGCTGGACGGCGTGCCTGGGGCAAACAGCGAGTACCAGTCCTGAGATCCGACTTGCGATCCCCCACGGGGGCTAATGGTCTGCTGCAGACCGACCTGTAGGGCACTGACCTCCCTGACTCTCGTGGACTCCTTCCCTGCGCCTGGACGGAGGGACTGGCCTTGTTCACCCCTGCATCCACAGCACCCGGCCCTTGGGTGGCGACTGAACACTTCCAGGCCCCGCATTTGAGGTCAAAGTGCTTATGAAGTGCCTGCTGCGGTCAGGTCATCGTGCTGGCTGGGGGCGGTAGGGCCACATGGTCCCGAGGTCGCTGTGATGATTTGTTATCATACTTTGTACATCGTGCCGTCTCATCATCACAGCATTTCAACAAACGCTTCCTTAGTGCCACTGTCTACTGAGTGCATGCCGAGCCCCAAAGCAGCCGCACTCGGTGTACACCCTGGTGTGTAGATTGCAGCCCAGGGCGGGTAGTTGGAGGTGACCCGCCTGCCTGAGGCCGCGGAGGGCGCAGAAGCGGCGGTGCTGGGCAGCGCCCGGGTCTCCTCGTTCCTGGGCAGCTCAGGAGCAGTGGCCGAGGTGAGGGAGCACCCCAGCCCCTCGGGGTGCTGTTTCCCGTGTCTTCCTCCTGCTTCCAGAAGACAGGAGACTCCGGAAAACGCCTCTGTGGACGTAGCTCTGAAAGGCCCCTCTCCCTCAGCCCCCGGGTCGGGCGCCCGGCCCCCCGCCAGCTGGTTAAAACCTCTCCCTGCTGGTTTTTTGCAGTCAGAGCCAGCAGCCCATTCTTTTGCTTCTTCTGAAGCAGATGACCAGGAAGTGTCGGAGGAGAATTTTGAGGAGCGGAAGTACCCCGGGGAGGTCACCCTGGCCAACTTTAAGCTGAAGTTTCTCTCCAAGGACATAAAGAAGGAGCTGCTCACGTAAGTCCCCACCTTGGACGGCAGGGCCCCTCAGGGGACCGCCACGGTCTGGAAAGGAGCGCGCCTTGGTGGGAGCCTGTGACGATCGGACTGGCCCCCGCGCAGCCCCGTGCTGACCGTCCTCCCGGCCTGGCTGCCTCGGTGGGCAGAGGCTGGGCCTCCGCTGCTAGGACCCTCCCGGGCCGGGCGGCGGGGGAAGGTGTCCTCTCGCCCCTGCACCACGCTGGCTGCTAACCCACTCCTTCAGGCTGATAAAGAGTGAGGGCAAGACCCCGTCTGGCCCTCAGAGCAGACAGGGCTGAGGGGAGCGGACCTCTCCCGAGCGCCCGCTGCGCTCCTGGCCCTCGGCCCCCAGGCCTGAGGTGCGCTCTGCCTTGGGCTCCGTGTCCTCAGCTCCGGCAGCCGAGTCAGTTCACCCAGATGCCACCGGGGAGGGGGCAGCTACTGGTAGACGTGAGCCACCCCACAGCTTCTGGCCAGCCCCCGCTGAGAGCCACCTCCCCTAGGGGACCGTGAGAGGCCTGGCCCGTGCCCCTCAGGTGATTCAGCCCCCACCGACGCTTAGAGCTTGTTCCTGGGGTTCCTCTTCCTGGCCCGAGCCCCGCCGGCTGCCAGCTTCCTCCTGCCCTGCAGCTGGCTCGCCCCAGGGTGGCTCTGGTCTGGGGCCCCGTCCTCGGGGAAGGCCCTGCCACGTCAGGAAGGGGCTCCCCGCACACCCATCCCCCAGCACGCACACGTGTGCATGCACAGCGCGTTTGCTTCGGAGGCACCCCAACCTTAAGCCGAGCTTCACGTGGGTTCCCTTTGCTTCCTGAGTTAAGCTGTGTGGGAGAAACTTGTAGTCGGAGAGGCGAGGGCCCGGCTCTGAGGGCTGGTGGGGAGGAGTCGCTCCTTGGCTCTCGGGCGAGCCGGAGGCAGGGGCCAGCCTGGGGGGCGGGCCTGGCGGGGGTGCCGCGCTCTCTGTTCTGACGCTCTGTTTCCTTTGTCCAGCTGCCCCACCCCCGGCTGTGACGGCAGTGGCCACATCACTGGGAACTATGCTTCCCACCGCAGGTTCGTCCCCACTCGGGTCCGGCCCGGCCTGGGTGCCGCGCGGTGGGTCTCCCTCCTCTGCTCCGCTGCTCCCCTCTTGGCTCACCCCGATGTCCCATCTCTTCTCTTTCAGCCTCTCTGGTTGCCCTCTTGCTGACAAGAGCCTCAGAAACCTCATGGCTGCCCATTCTGCTGACCTCAAGTATGTCTGCCCTCCTGGCCTCCCGTCTCTCGGGTGGTTGCCTTGCTCTGCTCGCTCCTTCCGTGAGGCTCCGGCCGAAAGCAGCCTTCTCCAGGGCTCTGGCCCAGGCCGGCCCCAGCCAGAGGCACGGGGCCACGGGGCCGAGAGGCAGGGCCACGGAGGGGCTGATTCTGCTTGGCTGGGCTGTCGCCACTGCTGCCTGTATCTCCCTGCTCTGAGCGCCGCTGTCTGCCTGCCCCCTTGGGCCCAGGGCCGCTACAGGCTCCCGTGCTCCCCTCTGAGGGCCGAGGGCCGGGAGGGCCAAGCAGGGGTAGGGCCTGCCTCTGGCTCGTGGTGGCCCGGCCCGTTCTCTCCCTCTCCTGAGGACCCCTGACGGGCTGTCTGGGCCTGCTTTCCTCCTGCCGTGGAGATTCGGGAGAGGTCCCGAATTGGCTTTGGCTTGTACGTCTCCCCGTGGCCCAGAGGGCTACAGGCTGTGCAGCTCTTGCTAAGCGAGCTGGAGGCCGGTGATGGCAGAGAAAACTCTGTGCTGCTCCCTCCTCATGCAACCCCTTCCAGCTGCTTCCGTCTTGGCGCCTCGTGCCCTCCCCCCGCGCCTCTCCCCGACGCTCACCCCTTCTTTCTGCTGCGCCCTCTCTCCACCTCTGCTCCTCCTGCCCTGACATCTGGGCAGGGCCGCCCTGTGGCACCAGCCGCGCTGCTTGGTAGCCCTGCTCAAGCGAGAAGCGAGCGCCCAGAGGTTTCCTGGCTCTCAGCGTCCTCTTGGGGCTGGACCTGGGGACTGTGCCTTTGGTTTCATGCCTTCAGCTCAGCTGAGCCCTAAGCCCCATGGCGCTGGCTCTGGGTTTCCAGGCTGAACCGAGGCTGTGGAAGGAGGGCCCCCTCTTGGCCCCTCAGGTCGCCCCCTCTTCAGGGGGTTCCTCCCTGGGCCTCTGTGCTGGGGGGCCTGAATCCAGGCCGGGTTTCCCCGGCTCATCCCGATCTGGGGCCAGAGAGGAACTGGGGCTCTGGTGCCTCTAAGGTGAGGAGCCATGGCTGCCGTAGGCTTCCAGCGACCTGAGCTGACTTGGAAACGGCGCAGGAAGCTCCAGGTCTCTCGGAGTGTCCGGCTCTGCCGGCCTCATTTCTGTGGCTCTGGGGAGCCTGTCTGGTCCCAGCAGCCAGGAGAGACGTGTCGTTGCCTCTTTTACCATGGGGCCTTCCGTTCCCGCAGGCCAGGCTGGGCAGGGTTCGTGACCAGAAGCGTCTTTCTGGGAACTATCGGCTTTGACACCTGCGTGTTCTGAGGCCCAGCCCGTCATGGCAGATTCACACACGTGCTCACTCACCCCGCGTCCAGCTCCAGAAATGCAGTGAGACCCTCAGTCCTGTAGGCTCGAAACACTCTTCCCCATCCTCCTCTTCCCGCTTTCCTTCCTCTCTTCTTTTACCATCTTTCTCACGATCCTTTCTCCTATTATCTTTTCCAATTCGACTTGCTTTTCTAACTGATCAGTTTTCATGGTTTTCCAGTTTGCAGGCCTGCCTGAGTGGTGGTGGAATTCTAGAAGTGACCACACACCCTCAGTAGCCCTTTTCCTGCAGAGCAGTCAGTCAGGGCTCCTGGAAGGAACACGCAGACTTGGTCTGGGTCCAGAAATGTGGCCGACAGGGAGGGTCAGCGCCCTTCTAAGACTGAGAGCCTGTGAAGAACTGCAACCCAAACTTGTCTGGAAGTTAGCAATGGAGAGCTTTCCTTGTGTGCAGACAAATCACTCCCTAACTCCCCCCGACGTGCTTCTCTCCCCAGGGGTCCTTCCGTGGGGCCCACTCCTTGCTTCTCTCAGGCCGCAGGGTGGATGTGGCCTGGTTCCCCCATGCTCCTCTCTCCTTCCCCCGCTCGCTGGGGTTTGGCACCCTGATCAGCCTCGTGGCAGTGTCGGCTGAAGGTGACCTGTCCACGGGGGGCAAAGGCACCTGCGCCATGCCTTGCAAATGAGGCTCTTTTGGGGGCCCCCCCCCATCAACACCTGGTTTGCAGTGACAGTTGCAGGCGGTGTGTTTTCTGTGTTTAATCAACTCCCAAGGGCGTCTGCTCTTCCCATCCACGTGCCCAGTGTGGTCAGGAGCCAGGGGCTCGGCTGCCTTGGGCTGCACAGCCCACCCCACGTGTGGGCGTTCAGAGTGCAGCCACGCGGCCTGCAAGGGCGTGAAGGGGGAGCGCGGCACAGGCCGGGGGACAGCCCCCCGCCACGCCGCCCCGGCCACGGGACAGGGCTGGGGGTGGGGTGACGTCTGGTGTGGGCCAAGCTGCATGGATCCCCCGTCTTGCCCAGACAGCGCACTCAGAACAGAAGGGGCGAGGGTTCCTGAAGCCGGCCCTGGGGTTACCCAGGGCCATAAGAGTAGCCGATGCTACGGCGCCCAGTGCAGACACCTGCTTCTCCAGCCGGGTGACGTCGTCCTCTCTTGGACATGACTCTTGGGGAAAAGCCGTTACATCAGGCCAGCAAGGAGCGCGGGGCTGCCCCCGCCTTCCTGGAGCAGGAGTGCCCCAACGTGCGTGTCCTCGCCGAGTCGCCTCCCCCAGACCTGAGACCCACTCACAGGCACCGCCGGAGGCTGCAGCTCGCAGGGGTGTCACCCACAGACCAGGGCTGTGCTTATGGCCACAGAGGCCTGGGACTGCTGTGCCCCCGCCGTCCTGGCCACTGCCTGCAGCGCCGAGCTTGTGTGTTCCGCAGCTGCGAAGGAGCAGGAAGGAGAAGCTCTGTCCTTCCAGAGGGTGTCACAAGGCCTGGGCCTCAGCGCAGAGAGCCATGCGAGGGACACCCTGGTACCCTCAGTGCGGCCCAGAGGGCCTTTCTGAGCAGCTGGCGCCCCGGGACCGCGGGCCACGCAGAGACGCAGTGTCTGAGCGGGAGGTCCCCGCAGCTGGGGCTCATTTGAAAGGGTGGCGCTTACCTGGACAGAGGTGGTGGGTGGTTTCCTTTGAAACACAAAAGCCTCTTTGCCCCAGATGCGGGGGTTGGAATGCGACCACACGTGACGGGCGGGAGGCGTCCCAGCCTCAGTGGGGCCTGAGTTACCCCAAAGCCCGACAGGAGGGAGAGTGACCCGTTGGCCGTTGCCAGGCCAGGGAGGCGCTGATGTGTGGCACTTGGGGCAGGGGTGAAGAGGGGGCCCCAAGAAAGTCCGAGGGGCCAGGAAGGAGGCTCCTGGGCGTCTCGCCCCTCGTGTCGCCACGCCAGCCTGAGGTGGGCGGGCAGTGTCGCCCGCTGACGTCTGGGAGGAGGATGCAAAGGAAGGGCCTTGGACGCTGCCGGAGCCTGGGCGCAAGGGACCCCTCTGTTGATTGACGGGCCACCCGTGTCCTGCCCGGCTGGCGCTCGGCCCTGTGTCCTTCTGGGTCCACGTTTGTGCTGAGGAATGGCCTTGGCTCCACAGTTCTCTCTCCGTGTGAGGATGAAGCCAGGAATGGCAGATAAGCACCCAGTGAGTGCCGGGCTCTCCAGATGCAAGCACCAAGGTCCTGCCGGGGCCCACAGGACGAAACCACGCCCTCACGAGGGGCACGGCGCAGGCGGCAGATCCACCCCGGAGGAGGCCTCCTGAGGACCCACCTGCAGGATCGGGTGCTCTCCCCACTGACGCCAGCAGGAACGGATTCATTTTTCTCCAGTGGACATTCAGGGAAAAAATAAGAAAACCCAAGCTGGTGTATCAGAGGGGAATTTTTACCTTCTACGTGATATATTCATCAAACCTTTTGGGTGTATACAGCTGGGCTTTTGTGTTTTGTTCCTCCCCTCCCTCCCCTCGGCTGGTGCCAGCCATCCCTCGAAAGCCTGCGTCCGTGTGGACTCGGTGCTCACCCAGTAGGACTCACGCCCCGACGTCGCCACTGCTGGGGGTGGCGCGTCTCGGGTGCTCAGTGCTGTCTGTTCGTGCTCACGACGGTGGCGGCCCTCGGTGAGAACAGGCCGTCTTCCTCCAGCAAGCTCACGGAGGAGGAACCGGTCGTAGATGTGAACTTTGCATCCTGAGCGCTTGTTTAAAGGCCCACATGTGTTCTGGAACCTTCTAGTCCAGCCTAGTCCTCTGCAGGAGGCTGAGTCGGGAGCCCATCATCCCGCAATGGAAACGTGCTCTCCTCTCCGCCCTCCTGGGCCCCCTTGGGGAGAGTGGGTGGCCAAGCTCTGAGGCCCGGAGGTCGTGGCAGCAGGCCGGCCGGGACACACGTGGCCGTGTGTGAGACCTTAGTGGGTGGACTTGTAGGGGCTGAGTACAAAGGCATCTTCTGTGGCCAAGTGACTTCCGCGGCTCTGGTCCCAGCTCCGCTCTCCTCCGCAGGTGCCCCACACCCGGCTGCGACGGCTCCGGCCACATAACGGGGAACTACGCATCGCACCGGAGGTGAGCCTGCCGTGCCCTGGGTGCCAGGCCGGAGCGGGTGGGGGCGGTTTCCTCCTCAGACGAAGTTCCAGGCTCCGAGTAAGACATTAACGTTGCTGCGTCCAGAGACGGTTTTGTCCCTTTCATCGGAACCGCCAGTGTTCCCAGAGCCCGATCAGGGCACCCTCTGACCAGAGCTGGGGGCTCACGGTGCCGCTTCCTGCGTGTGGCCCTGCTGCTGGGACCCGCCGGGGCTGCTGTCACAGAGCTTAAGGGGAGGGGTGAGGTGGGGGGTGTGAGATTTTGCTGTCCTTGGACCACGGTGGCATTGTTTCCTCTTTCAAAACCAGCTTGTCAGGCTGCCCTCGTGCCAAGAAAAGTGGAGCCAAGGCTACACCCACGAAGGATGACAAGGAAGACCCTGAGCTGATGAAGTGAGTCTAGGCCCTGCTGGCCTCTTGGCTGCTGTGCAGACTTGGGGTTTCCCTGTATTTTATAATTTTAAAAGCTCCTTCTAGATTCTGTTTGCATTAACATAGCCCATTAACAATGCCCATTTTTACAGACGTGCTCATACCGTGCACGGGGATGCCCTTGCAGGCGGGAGCCGTGTGCATTGTGTGGGGGGCACATGCGGGCGCTGGCTCCTGTCTGGGCCTCTCAGGTTTGTGGTGTTTGACGGGCCGGGAGAGGCAGAGTGCCCTGCTGCCCGCGCACCTGGGCACCTGGGCATGGACCTCAGGGCCTGGCAACCCCAGGCACTCACGGGCATTGAGGTCTGCACGGCTCCCGGCCTGGTGGGAAAGGTCAGCTGCAAGAGTCAAGGGGGAGAGAGTGGCTGGAAAGACAGCAAGGCTTTGAGTCACACGTGCGCCCACACCTCTGGAGGGAGCTGACGTGCAGTGAGGGAGCCTGGGAGGGTCACCTTGAACTGGGACCTCAACAGACCTGTGGGGAGGAGAGAGGACATCCTGGGCCTTAAGTGATTGGAGTGCCTGAAACCCTCTACTGACCTTCTCACTGGGGGAGCCTGACATGTCATGAACCCTGACCCAGACCCCGACTCGCCTGGTGGGGACTGGTATCGCTGAAAACTGATCCTTCCAGGAGGGACCCCCCCGAGCTCCCGACTTGCAGGTGGGGGCAGGGCTGTGCCACAGGTGCAAACAGGGTGACCCACCACCCAATTTGCCCAGGACTTTCAGAGCTGACACCAGGTAGAGCAGGCAGTGGGTGCCCCCAGGCGGGTGAGGACTGGAAGAGAATGGGTCTGGCTGCCTGGTGGCCCAGGAACTCGGGGGGCTCGGCTGGGGCAGGGCACGCAGTTCCACGGGAAGCAGGTCTGCCCTGGGCCCAGGAACTCGGGGGGCTTAGCTGGGGCAGGGCACGCAGTTCCACGGGAAGCAGGTCTGCCCTGGGCCCAGGAACTCGGGGGGCTTAGCTGGGGCAGGGCACGCAGTTCCACGGGAAGCAGGTCTGCCCTGGGCCCAGGAACTCGGGTGGCTCGGCTGGGGCAGGGCACGCAGTTCCACGGGAAGCAGGTCTGCCCTGGGCCCAGGAACTCGGGGGGCTTAGCTGGGGCAGGGCACGCAGTTCCACGGGAAGCAGGTCTGCCCTGGGCCCAGGAACTCGGGTGGCTCGGCTGGGGCAGGGCACGCAGTTCCACGGGAAGCAGGTCTGCCCTGGGCCCAGGAACTCGGGGGGCTCGGCTGGGGCAGGGCACGCAGTTCCACGGGAAGCAGGTCTGCCCTGGGCCCAGGAACTCGGGGGGCTTAGCTGGGGCAGGGCACACAGTTCCACGGGAAGCAGGTCTGCCCTGGGCCCAGGAACTCGGGGGGCTCGGCTGGGGCAGGGCACGCAGTTCCACGGGAAGCAGGTCTGCCCTGGGCCCAGGAACTCGGGGGTCTCGGCTGGGGCAGGGCACGCAGTTCCACGGGAAGCAGGTCTGCCCTGACTGTGTTCCCAGTGGACCAGGAACAGCTGGACACTCACCTCTGTAGAGGGGATCAAGCTGGCCCGAGGTTCCGTTGCTCCTCCTGGGAGCTCACCCCAGCTGCGCCCAAACATCTGCTTGGCCACAGAGGAGGGGCCTAATTGACCAGCATTATGCCCTTCAAAGGGGACAGCCCCACCGGCTGTTTGCTGTAATAAGGCAGTGGCTTGTTTATTTAATTTATACAGTAAAACTGTAATGAATGCTAAATCAAAAATGCAAAATACATGGTTGTTGGTATTGTGAACGCTGCCTACTAAATGAGAGGGTGGACAAAGAATATTTTTTCTTCTGAGAACCTAGGAATTTGCCTGTGATCATACAGACGCGTTGCTGTGATGGGCTTAGCCAGGATCCTGCTGGTAGGGATGAGCAGTGAATTGTGCTGCACTTGCAAATGATTAAAGTCAAGATCAGCGTTTTTCAAGTTAACGGGGAAGAATGGTTTTCCTCTTCCTGATGTGCTGTCAACTTTGCTTTAAAAACAAACAACAAGATTTTGCAGCCAAGTGGAGAATGTGACTTGTAGAAACAGTTCAGCATTTACAGGATGGATGAAGTTTCTAATGGCTCCGTGGCAAGGAGAGGGGGCCGCCCACTTAGCACCTCCGTTTTATAGGGTCTCCTCCCTAGCCATAGACTAACCGTATTTATAACTGACGAGCATCTTAGACAAAGGCAGGTGGCCGCAGAAACCTCCATCGGTGCGCCAGGCCCTGCTGCGTGGCGTGACTTGGTCGGCAGGCACTGGTGCGGCTGCGGAGGGACCCGTAGAGGAAGAGCTCCGTCTTAGGCGTCTCGTGTCTGCAGCGTTTGAGTCGGTCGGCACGTTGCAGTAAATCCCTTTGGCCACGACTGAATGACTGACCTAGACAGTCTGTGGAGGTGGCGGGTGGGATGTCTTGGGAGACTGGGATTGACACATACGTGTTAATACGTGTAAAATTGATAACTAACGAGAACCTGCTCTATAGCACAGGGAACTCCACTTCGCTCGCCGTACAGTAGAAACTAACACAACATTGTAAAACAGCTGTACCCCAATAAAAAAAAAAAGAAGGAAAGTCTGTGGAGGTTCCAGCGTGGCGGGTCGGGAGCTGCATATCCATTGCCCGTGGAGAGGCCTCGGCTGCCCCCGGCTGCCCTGGCACCTGACCAAAGAGATGTGCCTCTGACCGGGGGGCCCCTGGGTGTGCCACACGTCTTAACGTGAGGTCACCTGACAGCTCTGAAGATTTGGGCCTGGGGTGTGGAGGGAAAGACCAGCAGTGTTATTGTTGACATATCTGAAGCACTCACCATAAAGGCAATTCCGGGAAACGCCAGCAGTCCCTCCTGAGGAGAAGGCAAGGGTTTTGCAAAGAGAGGGGGGATAAAGCGCTTAGATTCAACTGTGTGTGGTGACTTGAAGAGCTGCCTCTCACTTGGCCTTTTGATCTTGTAACGTCAGGTACCTCACAGGTACCTCAGAGGGCCGGGCCCAGTGGTCCCCCTGGGACCCCACAGTTGGGAGTGGACATAGAAGGGGACCTCCCCAAGTCCCCTGCAGGGGCCCCTGGCCGTGACTCCGCTCTGGATCGGCGGCGGAGGTGACCTTGGGCCGGCTCGGTGGACAGCCCACATTAGGGCCCACGTGGCTGGGATGAGTAAGAAAGGAGAGCCGAGACAGGGGACGTGTGAGGACGGGCCCGGCTGAGGAGGCCGCCGGTGAGATGAGTCCGAGTGTGCGGGCCACGAGGCAGCACGCTGTCCCCCAGCCCTGCCACCTGCCAGGGGCTTCCTGCCTCTGACGTGTCTGCACCCCAGCGAGCTCTCTGTGAACTGGGTCCTCTGTGCTTGCTGGGTCTGTGGCACGTAGAAAGCGGTGACAAACGGCTAGTGCTCAGGGCAGGCTCCCAGCAAGTGGCCTCTGGGGTGATACAGAAATGATGCTGGCCACAAGGTCCAGCTGTGGACCCGGAGGCCACCAAGAGCCAGCCCCAGGCCCCAGGGGTCACTGCTGCTGAGGGACGGGGCGAGAAGGTGGCTACTGACCCCCCCGCTGTGCAGGGGATGCGAGGCCAAGGCTGGAGGGGGAACACGAGCCCTACGCTGGGGACGCCCAGGTCCTTCTGTGCTTTCTGTCCTTCTCTTGCTCCAAGGCCTGGAGTCCATCCAGGACACCCCGGCGTGTCTTAGGGTCTGGCCTGGGGGGTCTCTGGGCTCCGGCACCTGGGGCTCACCTCTGACCTCTTTGTGCCCAGGTGCCCAGTTCCAGGCTGCGTGGGGCTTGGTCACATCAGCGGCAAATACGCCTCTCACAGAAGTGCGTCGGGCTGCCCTCTGGCCGCCCGAAGGCAGAAAGAGGGTTCCCTCAACGGCTCATCCGCCTCCTGGAAGCCCCTGAAGAACGAGGGGCCCACCTGCCCCACCCCAGGCTGCGACGGCTCCGGCCACGCCAACGGGAGCTTCCTCACCCACAGGAGGTGACTGTCCCAGCCTCCCTGCCCCTCCGTCACCCAGGAGGGCCCCAGCTGCGGGGCTGTGGGCGAGGATCCCGGGGAGGGCCAGGCCAGGGCTCAGGTGTACATGGTAGTTTCTCGAGGAAAAAGACAGACCCAAACTGGTAGCCCATTCATTCCACAAGCCATTACTGGAAGTCCATCAAATATCAGTCTCTGGAGATAGGTGGTCTCTGGAGAACGAGAGGACAGCCAGCCCTCCCTGCAAACCAGCACATAAGTTAAATACCTAGTTTGGTGAAGGGTGGTACACACTGGGGGGAGATAGCAGCAGGGAGGGGGTAGGAAGTCCTTTCTGAAAAGGTGGTGTGGTGCTTGCCCCGAGCCGCCCGAGGGACAAGACTTCAGGGCAGTGGCTTGAGCTGGGAATGGCCTGGGTTGCTGAGGACTGAGGGAGCCTGGAGGCTGGAGTCGGGAGCGAGGGGCGCCGGGGATGCGTGACGACACTCCAACCAGGATCCCACCAGGCCGCCAGCTCTCACTGTGACATGTGACCTCAGACTGGCCCATGGTGCGTGAGCTTGGACTGGCTTTTCATGTGTGACCTTTGCTTCCAGCTTGTCTGGCTGTCCCAGAGCGACCTTTGCTGGAAAGAAGGGAAAAGTCTCAGGGGATGAGCTTCTCGGCACGAAATTCAAGACGAGTGATGGTAAGGCTGCCCTCCTGCAACCCCTGCATGTGGCCTTTGCAGCCAGAGTGGGCGGGTGGCACTGGCGAGAAGTGGGTCGGGAAGCAAAGCCGCCCTGGAGCGAGTCGCGGTGGGGACCGAGCTCTTGAGCTGAGCCGCTGGTCCTCCTGACCTCGGCTCAGAGCCTCTGGCTGCCCTGTGCCCTCGCATGGCCATTACGGCTCTAACCTGGGGGTTGGTGAGCCCTGCTGGCAGCGATGGAAGCCATAGTGTGGACCTGCGAACTCACTCAGGCTCAATGAAGAGGGAAGCTGAGGAAATCAGCACCATCTGGAAAAACTTCCATTTTTACCTCAGCAATTAACACTTGCCCAAGAGGCGTCTATTTCCCCACAAAGACCCAGGGCCAGGAGGCAAACAGCTGACACACGTCTACTAGTCCTGAAGGCCACCTTTCCCAGCCTGAGATGTGGGCCATGAGCCAGGGCTTCTGCTCGGGAAGGGGGTCCCTGGGTCCATCTAGAAATCAGGCCTTGGCTGACCCCCACTTGCGGGAGCCGCGACTGAGGTTTCTCTCCGGGGCAGTGCTGGACAACGACGAGGAGATCAAGCAGCTGAACCAGGAGATTCGCGACCTGAACGAGTCCAACTCCGAGATGGAGGCCGCCATGGTGCAGCTGCAGTCCCAGGTGGGTGGTGCTGCCTACCTGCCCCGCCCCGCCCTCCCACCCCGAGGATGTCCGTCCCATCCTGGGCCTCCTCTTCTGGGCAGTGTGAGGGGAGCCCAGCCCCTCGTCACGGTTCTGCTCCGCGCGTGCTCCGCTCAGCAGCGTCAGGAGTCCTGAGGTGCCGGCGGCTGTCGGTCCCGTTGGTTCGTAGGAGCAGAGCCACAGTGTGGGTCCTCAGAGCCCTGCTGGAGCTGGGTTCCAGCCCAGCACTGCCACAGCCCGGCTCAGTGACCTTGTGAACCTCTTGTCTGATCCGTACCCTGATGTCCTCCCAGGTAGTGTGGAGATAATAAGAGAATCTACTGCATTCATTTGTTGTAAGGTGAATGCACTTCTATGAGAAAAGCGATTAGCACAGTGTCTGACCCAGAATGAACTGCTGTGCTGAGGGGCAGGGCTACACCTCACTTTAGGTGTCTGCACCCTCTCTCTCCGATTTCCCCAAAATGAACATTTGCAACCAGCAGAAAAAGAACAAAAACCCACAAAGAACGGTGATGGTCTATTTTGAAAAGAAGACCATGCCCTTCCCTTGGCTGCTGAGTGGGGGCCGGAGCAGAGCTAGGGGCACAGAAGGGGAGGCCGCACACAGCCATGTCCCCAAGGACGAGGAGGTGACCTGGCCCTGCGGAACTGGAGGGCAGAGGGGATGGGTGGGAAGTGTGAGATGTTGGAGTGCACGTGACCTGTGCCGCCCCTCCTTCCCCTGGCAGACGGGCTTTTACGCTGACCTCCTGTTACCCAGAAGCTGGTGTAAAAATAGCATCAGCTCATGAGGATCAGGAGGGATTTTTGTCCTGCTGTGCAGCATCTTCTCCACGTTCACAGGCAGTGGAAGCAGAGAAGGGGTGCAGGGGCTGTCTCTGGGGACCGAGACACCCCACTGGGTGGCTGTCCCCCCCATACCTCCCTGCTCCTTTCCTTCTCAAAGTCCAAGGGATCTCCCAGTGTCAACACCCTTGGGAAGCACCTCTGATTTCTCTTTATTTGCCAATGCCCACCTATTTATAGACAGATTATTCACTATCGTCCTTTTGGCAGGACTTGGAGTCCCCTTTCCCGTCCAGGGAGTTTTGCGTTGTGTGCTCCGCAGGAGGGCTCAGGCAGAGGAGGCAGGCTCCAGAGCTCTACTCAAAACTTTTAAAGCCAAAGGCTTGCCACTAGGTGGTGAGAGAGTGACGCTCTTCCGCCGCAGGTCACAGAACCACAGCCTCCTAAGAGGCGGCCCACCGTCCTGCACCTGAGCGATGGCTGGGTGTGTCATACACGCTGCGCGAGCTTGCCTCTGCCCTGAGGCTCCTTTCAGATGCAGTGAGGCCGGGGGCTGCCCTCCCAGGCGTGCCTCCTCTGGGCCCGGCCCCGGGGTGGGCTTCTCGGCCCCCTTCCCCACAGGGTGGTGACCCTCTGCGCAGGGTTCTGCTCACCCTGAGACTCACGTGGTGCCTGTGGCACCTAGAGCAGGCGAGACTGCCCGTGGCCATCAGCCCTGTCATCACCGTCCTCTGCTGTTCCACGTGCAACCCTTAGAGCCCCCGGGGAGAACTTCCAGCCTCCCTCCTGGTGCCCTGCTGGGTCCAGAGGAGGAGAAGTGTTTGTGCCAGAAATCCCAGGATGCTCTCTGGTGTGCTGGAGGGATCATCGGCTGGTTCCACTCAGCCGTGAGTTGCGGAGAGCTGTAGCGGCCTGCTTTGCTTGCCTTCACAGCTTTAATAAGGCCCTTGGCTGGTCTTTCTGGTGGGGGAAACCCAAAGGCAGGCGGACCTCCCGCAAGGTGTGTACAGTGTCCCTACCAGAGAGGAAGAACAGGAAGCTAGTAGCAGGCTGGGACTGGAGCCCAGGTGCCTCAGTCTGTGCTCCTCTCCAGCCCGTAGGACAGATGGGGCACGTAAAGCCGCGGCACCCCCGCCCTGGCTCAGTCACTGCATCCCCTCCTCCGCCCAGGGACCGGGGTGCTGCCAGCCCTCACTTGTGGCAGGGCCCCTGCCTCTTCGCCCTCTCGCGGAGGGACGTGCGGCGTGGCCCGGCGGGCCTGCCCCGCGTGCTCCCCGGGGGATGCGTCAGAAGGCAGCCCCCGTCTCTGTCTGGCGCAGATCTCGTCCATGGAGAAGAGCCTGAAGAACATCGAGCAGGAGAACAAGCTCATAGAGGAGCAGAACGAGGCCCTGTTTCTGGAGCTGTCCGGCCTGAGCCAAGCCCTCATCCAAAGTCTTGCCAACATCCGCCTTCCGCACATGGTAAGTAGCGGCCGCCACAGCTGAGCTGGCAGCCACGTCCTGGGGCTCTTGGGAGGGCGGGCACCCCTCTGCCTCTGGGGTCTTGCTGGAAGGGCCCCGACCTGGGGATTCTGCCTGGGCAGACAGCTGGCCACGGTGGCTGTAGCATCCTGAGCAGCCTGTGCCGTGGTTGTCTCAGCCCGAGTGCTGCCCGTGGTGGGTCCGTGGGCTTGTCTCTGGTGGCGTGGGCATGTGGGTCTGAGACTTCCCCCATCGATTTCCCTGGCTTCTGGAAACCCTGGGGCCCCCTGCACGGATGGGCCTCGCTAAACTGGTTCTGTTCTCTAGGAGCCAATATGCGAACAGAATTTTGATGCCTATGTAAGCACGCTCACCGACATGTACTCCAACCAGGAGTGCTACCAGGACCCCGAGAACAAGGACCTACTCGAGAGCATCAAGCAGGCCGTGAGGGGCATCCAGGTGTAGTCCTCCTCATCCGAGGGGCCATCGTGCTGAGCCGGGGCACCTGGGGTACCCCGACCTGCCTCCATCTTTTACCTCCCTTGCCCTGCCCTCCCAGTGGAGATTCCCAACTCACAGTGACTTCTAGTTGGCAGCCCAGGGCGGCCTCGGGGGGTTTACCCAGAGGGGTGCCTGGAAATGCGTGTCTCCCTCGATGCGATGCGCTCGCCGGGCCAGAGGCCTTGACCTCTCCACACGAGTGCGGGGCGTGAAGTGTTACAGAGTGATTTATTTTTGCTTCTGAAAGCTCGACGTCTCCAGGGGAAACTCAAGGACAAGGTTCTCAGGGAAGTTTCGGAGCTGCAACCTCAGTACTCCTTTGTCTGTCAAGGCCGAGAGGGCAGCCCGGCCGGGCGGTGGTGCGTGTGACGAGTCGGCCTGGAGTGGCCAGTGCGCCTGCGCGGTGAGGCCGCGTGGCGAGTGTGTCTCCTGTTGTCCTTTAATTCAGTTTGTATGTTAAGGGTGGACGAGAGCAGCGTTCCAGAGGGTAGGTTAGGAGTAAGCCTCGAGGAAGCTGGCCTGGGACCCCCTGAAAGACGGCGCCAGCTCCACGTGGAAGCACCCCCGGCTGGGCCTGCAGACCCTGCGCTCAGGGTTTGGCTCCCTCCAGGCTGCGGCCTTTAGACCCACGGGGCCTCTGGCTCTCTGTGTGCCCACATGGCCCGTGACCCGCCCATCACCCGGGTCATGGCTGAGCTTTACCGAGGTGGGGACAGCGTCAGCGAGGTCAGGGGGTAAATTCCTCACTAGAGACCACCAAGGTGTCACTTCTTTTTAGATCCATTCGAGATTCGAAAGAAGGTAAATCTTGATTTACTGTGTTAAAAACACAATGTTCCTAACATGTAAATAGAGTCCAAATCAAGTGTGACTGCGATTCCAAGTTAGTATTTAAAAGTAGAGAAATTGCACTTCCTGGAAGAAATAAGAAAGTAGTTAGTTTAATTATTCTGTAAATTATTTAATTTTGTCAGAATGTAAGTATTTATATTCACAACCTCTTATGTTAACGTTTGCTATTTATTTAACATTTTTATTTATTAATTTTATACTCTTTTACCTAGACCCCACACCAGGACACACGAGAGGGAAATAAATGAAATCAAAGCAAAATTAACAATTTCACTATGAGATAGGCCACACACAAAAAATCTTGCTGTAACTCCTAGTTATGATTTTAATGCAACTGAGTTATTTTTTATATATTTTGTTATTTATTCTTTCAATAATGGAATTTTAAAAAAGTATTTTGTAACAGGCATTTTGATAATTTGGGGATATTTCCCCCTCGGTCCAATGGAAAGAACGACTTTTTGGTTTTCTTCATCCCTTTTGGCTCCTTTTGTTGCAGGCGCGGACGACAGCAGATGGAATTCTGTGTTTATCGTTTATTTCAGTGTAGTGCAGACGTGTGTGCTCTGGCGTGTTTCTTGTGCCGCGTCTGTGTGCCGGTTCTTGATGGTTGAGTCCTGTCGCTGCGAGGGGTGCTGCCCGCTCTAGGCTCCCGTCCCTCTGACAGCTCTGATACTGTGATTCTCCTTCCTCAGGAAACGTTGAACCCACAGCACAGCTCTTCTCAGTGTGTCTGCAGGGTGATTTCCTAATAAAAGTCCACTCTGACTGTGAGTGGGAGCTGTGTCTGGTGAGGGTGCCGTCTCTGTCCCGAGAGCTCTGGGGTCACCTTCCTGGGGAGTGGGTGGTGGGTGGGCTGTCCCATCTCAGGCCTCTCCTTGATGCTGCACGTGGAACCCACATCTCCTTTGTGGAACCGCCCCCCCCCCCCACCAAGGTTTGAGTCACAGACCCGCATGTGTAAATCAGAGTTTTCTCTTAGGGTCAGAGGAAGTCTTCCTGCTGGGGTTGCTAGACTCGGGGTGTGAAATGGGAGCTGCCCCAGGCCACCTCTCCTGGCTGCAGGAGGGAGCCATCTCTGCAGAGGAGGGAGTTTGGACATTTAGGAGGGAGGCAGAGCTGGGAGGGGGAGAGAGAAAGGTGGAGGTGGGAGGGGGAGGCAGACAGAGCTCCTGGATTCAGCCATACCTGAAGGCGGCGATGGCTGTAGTGGCTCCTCACTGTTTTACCCTTTTGTGTCAGGTGGGGCTCTCCCAGGTAAGACTTAGGTTTGGGGCTTCTGGTCACATTCAACCTGAACTGTCAACACACTTTGACCTCACTGGGAATCTGGCCCTTGAGGGCAAACTGGAGCTCCCACCTGACTTGAGAACAAAGGGAGATTCTTAGGAATTCTGGGCCTCACTTCCAAGACCTGTCCCAGCTGGACAGTTGAGGGTCTGGAGGGCTCCAGCTGCTGGCTGTGGGGACCAGAGCATGTGGCAGTGCATGGAACCTGTGCAGCCTTGAGGAGGGGCTCCCCGGGGGGCACAGGGGACCAGTGGTCCGGGTTGGTACTCATCTGTGTCAGCACGCAGATGCTGGGGTGACAGCATTCTGGAGGCATGAGAGTTGGCAGGAGATGAGCAGAGGCCAGGACTGCAGAAGAACGGGTGAAGGGCCACGTCCGTCCCACGTGTGACATCCTGCTCCCACCCTCTCCCAGGGCTTCGCCCGCTCCCTGCCGAGGGTTTAGCGGGCCTCTTGGCCTCCTGACTCTGAAACATTGCGCTTCGGGGGACCCAACTTACCGCCCCCCCCACCTGGCACCAGTTCAGCCAGAACCTCTCCCCAGCGCCACACGGCACGGCCTCAGCACAGATTTCCAAGGCCTCCAGCAACGTGAGAAGAACTGGTGCCCGTGGAGATGACGGTTGGGTGCCGGCGCACTTGCCACACTGGTCTCTAGCTGGCTTCGTCGCGGTAAGCTCTGCCTGTGGGCCCTGCAGAACCTGGTTGGTCCAAAGAACCACAAAGACAACATGGCTGGGAAGAGGGCCCCAGAGGTCAGCCTCAAGAGCAGGTGAGTGTGCAGATGTGGGGGGACAGAGGGGCTGTGGAGGGTGGGGACAGGGGCAGGCTGGAGGCTCCCTCCATGAGCCGCATCTCAGTGAAGTCCTCTGTGCATAGTCGGGGGACAGGTGGGCCATAGCGAAAGGAGAGCCTGGGGAGAGGTCAGTTCCAAGCCAGCCCTGGACTGGCCCTGGGCCTGGGCTCCAGCAGAGATGGACTCAGCCTTGCCCTCAGGGCTGCTCAGGCCCATGGCTGGCCGGGTGGGCCGAGGGCGTGCCCCTGGAGTGTGGGATCTCGGAAGACCTCTCAGAGAGGCCGTGTGCGGGATGTGGCAGGTGGATTGGAGGAGAGGGGGCACCGTGGGCACGGATGCTGGCGTATAGGACCCTGACGTTGAAGAACCACAGCACTGAGGCGGCTGCTTTGCTCCTATAAGACCTGTAGGTTTTCCAAACTGTTCTCCGGCTCCAGGATTCTGGGAGGTACTAGGCAGCCTGGCCTCGGGGTTCTGGGTCCTCAGTATCTCTCGGCTTCCATCCACGATGATATCCTGCGCTTCTGAGGCTTTGTCCACTGTGGGGTCAGCAGACCTGGGCTTGAATGGGGCTGTGCATTTACCTGCTGGTGTTGCTGTGGGCAGAGGGACCACGGCAGCCCCTCTGGCTTCAAGCAGATGCAGCATCACCGTGATGCTAGAAGGTTGCATGGTCCCACAGTCTGCTGATGACATTAGCTGTTCACCCCCCAAAAGCCGCTCCCACCTCCTGCTTGGAGGGTCTGCCCCAGCCACCAGCCTCCTGGGGTCCAGGGTTGGGGGAGGGTCTCGGTGTCATTGGCATATGCTCTCTTAGGATTTATTTTTGGTGTGGGGACCTCATCCACAGCCAGGCCTCCTCTCCCAGCCTGCAGACCCTTCTTTTACCCCCTGCAGAGAATAAAACTCAACGCTTTATCCCCAGGGAGGGGAGCGTTCCCCAGCTCTCAGAGACACTTGCCACCAGCCATCTTTGTTACGGGCCCTTCCTTCCTTCTCCAGCATCACCTGAATCTGCCAGTTACCCGGGTTCTGAGGTGTGGACGGCCTTGGTTCTGAGCTTCCCACACTCTGGCCGTAATTCAGGTTTGGGGTCTGCTAAGTCATGCACTGCATATCTGTGTCTTTTCTGCCTTCTAAATCACATTGTTGTCTCCTCTTCCATCTTCCCATTCCTGCCAGTTTATACCTTTTTTTTTTAAAAAACATCTTTATTGGAATATAATTGCTTTACAATGGTGTGTTAGTTGCTGCTGTATAACAAAGTGACTCAGCTATACATATACATATATCCCCATATCTCCTCCCTCTTGAGTCTCCCTCCCACCCTCCCTATCCCACCCCTCTAGGTGGTCACAAAGCACCGAGCTGATCTCCCTGTGCTATGAGGCTGCTTCCCACTAGCTATCTATTTTACATTTGGTAGTGTATATATATCCATGCCACTCTCTCACTTCGTCCAAGCTTACCCTTCCCCCTCCCTGTGTCCTCAAGTTCCTTCTCTACGTCTGCGTCTTTATTCCTGTCCTGCCCCTAGGTTCTTCAGAACCATATATATTTTTTGATTCCATATATATGTGTTAGCATGCGGTATTTGTTTTTCTCTTTCTGACTTACTTCACTCTGTATGACAGTCTCCGGGTCCATCCACCTCACTACAAATAACTCAATTTCGTTTCTTTCTATGGCTGAGTAATAGTCCGTTGTATATATGTGCCACATCTTCTTTATCCATTCATCTGTCGATGGACACTTAGGTTGCTTCCATGTCCTGGCTATTGTAAATAGAGCTGCCATGAACATCGTGGTACATGACTCTTTTTGAATTATGGTTTTCTCAGGGTATATGCCCAGTAGTGGGATTGCTGGGTCGTATGGTAGTTCTATTTTTAGTTTTTTAAGGAACCTCCATACTGTTCTCCATAGTGGCTGTATCAATTTACATTCCCACCAACAGGGCAAGAGGGTTCCCTCTTCTCCACACCCTCCCCAGCATTTATTGTTTGTAGATTTTCCGATGACGCCCGTTCTGACTGGTGTGAGGTGACACCTCATTGTGGTTTTGATTTGCGTTTCTCTAATGATTAATGATGTTGAGCATCCTCTCACCTGTTTGTTGCCTGCCAGTTTATACCTTAAAAACTGTCACTTTAGCCAGGTTTTGAGAGGGTGCCGGTGTAGATAGGCGTGTCTACCTGCCCTCCTTACCTGGACCCACAGGTAACGCCCCAAGTGGGTGAGCATCGGGCTGTGTGTGGAGGCTGTGTTGGCGCCACCCCGTGTTTGCAGGAGAGACTTTCCCCTGAGCCACTGCACCCCCGAGGCTCATGGCTCCGTAGAGGCTGTTACAGCTGTGGATGTGGAGTGTTTCCTAACACTGGGCGATACGGGTCCAGACCTTGCCGTACGGGTCTGCAGGGGTTATAGGCGCTGCCTTCCTCTTTGCTCCTCCTTGAAATAGGAGGTGGCTTCTCCGAGAGAATCCCAGCCCCCACCTCAGCCAAGTGCCCGTCAGGTTAAAACACACAGGGGTGCCAGGGGATCCACGATTGTGGGCACACCACCAGTGCTGGCAGCTGACCCTAGGGACAGGCCCCTGCGGTCCCTTCTGCCCCCCAGACCCCGCCCCTGCCAGCCTTGCCCCTCTCCCTGTCCCCTCTGGTCTAGGCTGTGTGGGCCACTGAAGCCTGGCCGCTACCCTCCCAGCGCCTTTTATGACTCCCTCCATCCCTCCCCCTCTGTGCCCTCCTCCAACCTGTCCCCCTTGCGCCCCGCAGAAGCTGCCCTGGGTCTCCTCCTGGCCTCTCCCCTCCCTTTCTCACCATCCCTACAAGAGTGTGCCACGTGCAGGGAATGCCCACACTGTTCCCCAGGCCTGCCTTTCCCAGTTCTAGCACCTTCTGGGTCTCCACTTGGATGTCCCACCTGCCACAGGAAGGCTGAGCAGGGCGCCCCCTAGCTCAGGCCAGAGTGGGGAGAGGGGTGGCTCCACGGGGCAGGAGGTGGGCCCAGGGCCCAGGCTGTGAATTAGGAAGATCCAGTTGTGCCCCTGGACACCTGGGCTAGGAGCAACCCACAGGTGGGAGCCACGCCTGGCAGGAGCCCCAGGAGCTAAGAAGTCCCCAGACCTGCTTGGACTGTCAAGGGAGAGACCCTGAGCCTAACCCTTCCTGACAGGTGAGCCCCACGGTGAGCTCCAGAGGAGTTCTGGTCCCTCCTTCCAGGGCGCTAAGCTCCTGAGAGAAAAGCAATCAGTGCTCCTGATTTATAAATAACTTTGATTTAAAACGGGAAGGAGTGGCTACAAAGAGAAAGTGTTTGTCTCCCTTCACCTCGGGCTGATTACAGACTGGGTCTTTTTTTTTTCCAGAATGAGGAGAAGGCTCTTTGCAGATCAGCTTGTCTGTAGTGTGGCCCCAGGTACCTGACGCCCCAGTGCAGTGTGGGAGGAGCCAGGAGGACGCTGGCCTCTGTGTCTTGGACAAAGCGGGTGACGTAGCCGCAGGGGGCCCCACCTGGACATAAGGGGTCTGGGGCCACCGGGCCCAGGAGATTCCCTCCTCAGCTTTATTTCCAGGCTCACAGAGTCCATGCCCTCTGACGGGAGGAGGACGGACCAGCCACGTGTTCTGATCTCCTCCTTCTGGATCCTCCTGGAGAGGGTCCTCCTTCGCTGTGAGCCGGGGATGGTGGCGGCCACCAGGCAGCCCAGACCTGCTGTCAGAGCGGCCCCTCTCCAGTTGTTGTCTGGTGGGGATTCACTGCCACTGGAGCAGCCGTGGGTGTCCCACAAGGGCGGCCAGGCTCGTCCAAGATGTCTTCTCTGGATGCCTAAAGGCGGCCTCCTCTGATGCACACGTTTTCAGTCAGAAGCAGAGAGGAGTAAGACATGGTCCTTGCCCTGGGACCACGTTTTCCAGAACCTTCCTGATCATTCCGGAGCCACCTCGACACTGTACCCTCCCTGGGGGCCCCTCCACATTGATGCTGTTCACAGAGGTTACAGCAGCCTCCTGGCCTCATCCCCTGTGCTGACCCTGGGTGGGGGAAGGTCTGTCCCACATGATTCCTGCCAAGCTTGGGCCTGCGATCACGACCAGACCCTCAAGCGCGTTTCCTTCTTAAAGTGCTGAGTCTAGGGGCCTTTTAGAGTCCAGACAACTTTAAATTGAGAAACGATGTGTGCATGTTCAGAGGGGATCTTTTCCTGGCCCACAGCCCGCCCCGAATCCTTTAGTGCGGCAGGGACACTTCCCAGCTCACGGTCTCCACGTGTCCTGTGAATACAACACTCAGAGCGGTCCAGGCCCTGGGCAGGTCGACCCTCTCTGTGCGGCAGTTTCCTCATCAGTTCAGGGGGCATACGCGCTGAGACATGTGCGTGCACTGCAGTGGGGCCCAGGCTGCCCTGGGACGTCTGGACGCCCCACCCCTGCCATCGCATGTCCCCGGGAAGCCAGATCAGAGGCATCTGTGAGAGGGGTTCATGGTGGTGGCGATCTGCTCCAGGCCTCAAGGCTCGCCCCCGTCCACAGAGCTCGGCCCCAGGGGCCATCCACACCCACCCCGCACTCATGCTGGAGGGGCCCTAGGGCACCTCCAACAGGTTTATGCGCCCCTGGGTGGCCAGTGGTGTGGGGGAGAGATGCTGCAGCTGCCCTGCACGTTGGAGCCCTGCGTCGGGACTGGCGGTCTTCAAACGTTGTTCAGTCACCTAAACCCTTTAGATGGAGCGTCACCTGGAGCCCCCACGCTGCTCTGGCGGAGGCTGAGGGTCAGACTGGTGTGGCCGTGGGCGGCCAAGCACAGAACCCGTGCGCAGCAGGGTGGGGGATTTGTAGGGCTGGAGGAGGGCCCAGGAAGTGTGTCTGGACAGTGGTGCGGGGCAGCAAGTGGGCCCGAGTTAGGGGTGCTGGACGAGGCGCCCCTCACGGGGGCTCCTGGTTTCTGACACGTTAGCACAGGTGCCAGCTCTCTGGCTTGAGTCCAGGCCCGTCTCATACCTGGGAACCTTGAGCAGGACGCTTCCAGCCTCTGTGCCTCAGTTTCCTTCTCTGTAAAGGGGTCCACAGCACATGCTGCTGAAGGAGAGTGGGAGGGAGCGAGCAGGAGCCCAGGCCCCGGGGTCACAAACCACCCCTGACACTCTGGGGACACCCTCTAGCCCGCCTCTCCTTCTTGCAGCCCCCATCAGCACCAGCCATCACTCCTGGCTCCAAGATCTGCCCCTGGTGGGTTACCAGACACCTGATGTCTGACCACAGCTGCCAGCTAAGCCCTGGGTTTGGAGGCGCCCCCCAGGGCACTCCTGTCTGCAAAGTCTAACTGCCACCCACCTGGTGCCCACAGGGTGAACACAGCTGCTGCTGCCACCTGCACTAGCAACTGGTCTTGTCCACTGACAGCTGCAGCCAGAGGTTCTGGAGTTTGCTCTTCCCAGGCTGGCCCCATGTCTCCAAGGCTGCTACCCGCTTATGCTCTCCCCTCAAGCTTTCCCTCTCATAAGTCATAAAACACAGTGGGAGCTGGCTGAGGGGCTGGCTAAGGGGGAGGGGACCCTCGAATCCCGGGAACGGCATCCTAAGAAATGCGGATGTCAGCCCCTCACGGGGCTTCCACCCCAGGTGTCCTGTAGACAGACCTCTGGACCCTGATCTGGCACCACTTCTGTGTCAGGACCCTGTATTAGCCAGGGTTCTCCAGAGGAACAGAACCAAGAGGAGATACCTATATCAGCTATATCTATATCTATATCTGTATCTGTATTTGTATCCGTATCCATATCCGTATCCGTAGCTATATCCATATCATGTGTATCTATCTATACCCATACATCTGTATCTGTATATGGAGAGCGGTTTATTTTCTGGAACTGGCTCACACAATGTGGGGGGGGTAAGTCTGCAATCTGTAGGGCAGGCCAACAGCCTGGAGACCCAGGAAGAGTTGATGTCTGGAGGTGGGTGGCGGTGAGAGGGTGGGGAGTGGGATCTCCATCTTTGCTCTTAGGGCCTCAGCTACATGGCTGAGGCCCTCCTCCATTCTGATGGGTAATTTGCTTTATTCAAAGTTTACTGATGTAAATGTTAACCACGTTTAAAAAATACCCTCACAGCAACACCTAACTGGTATTTGACCAAATATCTGGGCACCATAACCTAGTCAAGTGGACACATAAAAGTAATCATTGCAGATTCCTGTGCCCAGGCATTGCTAACCTTTTATTAAGGTGGTTTGTTTTAAGATGAGAAGTTATTTTTCAGAATCCCTTCCCAATCATTTTACTTATATGAATACGTTTGAGTTCACCAATATTTTCAGATCAACATCAAACTGCAGTCACCATATAGTACAAATAGCAGAGAAGCCTCAACTCATATCTGAAACTGTGGTTAATTCCACCACAAATGGCTTAAAATGAAGAAGAACAAACTTTTTTCTCTTTTCAGATGACCTAGTTTGGGCGCTCTCAACACAGCAGTGCAGCGGCGACGCCTTGTGGTCAATATCGGGTCTCGTCATTGCCATGGCCTGGCCCTGGGATGAGGATCCGTCCTGCCTCACTTCACAGATGGCCAGAGGCAGGAGAGAAGGTGCAGGTGTTAACAGCGTTCACTTGCGCTGAGGCCCCCTCCTTGACCCCCCCGTGGAGTTTGATGCGTCTGTGGGCAGTAATCTCACTCCGAGGCCCCAGATGCGGAGAGTGGACGTGAGCCCTGCCCCCTCCGTTGGAGGAGACGTTGGAAGCAGGGCTGGGGGTGGGGTGGGGTGGGGGAGGCATGTTTTAGTTACTGTAATTGCAAAAGCAATTCTTGTCCATTGTAAAAACAGCACTGAAGTAGGTAAAGTGAGAAGTGACATCCTTGTCCAGGACTGAGGCACACTAAGAAATAATCTTATATATTTACCCACAGAGTTATCATTTCCAGGGCTCTTCATTCTTTTGTGTAGATCTGTATTTCCATCTGTTATTATTTGCTTTCTGCATGAAAAACTCACTTTATCATTTCATGTGTCAACTTAAAAAAATGCACAACGTGAGAGTTGCGAGTTAAGTTTTTTTTTTTTTTAAAATTTATTTATTTATTTATTTATTTATGGCTGTGTTGGGTCCTCGCGAGGCCACTCCTCGTCGCGGTGCGCGGGCCTCTCACTATCGCAGCCTCTCTTATTGCGGGGCACAGGCTCCAGACGCGCAGGCTCAGCAGTTGTGGCTCACGGGCCCAGTCGCTCCGCGGCACGTGGGATCCTCCCAGACCAGGGCTCGAACCCGTGTCCCCTGCATTGGCAGGCAGACTCTCAACCACTGCGCCATCAGGGAAGCCCGAGGGCCACTCTTCATCGCGGTGCGCGGGCCTCTCACTGTCGCGGCCTCTCTTGTTGCGGAGCACAGGCTCCAGACGCGCAGGCTCAGCAGTTGTGGCTCACGGGCCCAGTTGCTCCGCGGCATGTGGGATCGTCCCAGACCAGGGCTCGAACCCGTGTCCCCTGCATTGGCAGGCGGATTCTCAACCACTGCGCCACCAGGGAAGCCCGCGAGTTAAGTTTTATTTGGGGCAAAATGAGGACTGCAGCCTGGGAGACAGTGTCCCAGATATCTCTGAGAAACCGCTCCAAAGAAGTGGGGGGGAAGGTCAGTATATACGTGATTCTGGTGAAGGGGGAGTACATGCAATCGAGCACATATTTTTTTTTTTTTTTTAAAACACAGTAAAGCAGGAATGCCTTTTTTATTTGTTTATTTATTTATTTTATTTATGGCTGTGTTTTGGGTCTTCGTTTCTCTGCGAGGGCTTTCTCTAGTTGTGGCAAGTGGGGGCCACTCTTCATCGCGGTGCGCGGGCCTCTCATTATTGCGGCCTCTCTTTTTGCGGAGCACAGGCTCCAGATGCGCAGGCTCAGTAATTGTGGCTCACGGGCCCAGTTGCTCTGCGGCATGTGGGATCTTCCCAGACCAGGACTCGAACCCGTGTCCCCTGCATTGGCAGGCGGATTCTCAACCACTGCGCCACCAGGGAAGCCCGAGCACATATTTTTTTGCAGAAGGTTTCTGCTAGTCACGAGGAGCTGTTGTCATCATGATGGATTTTAGTGCTTTTCTAGATATGAGGAGATATAAGAATTGGGCTCATAAAATCGGCTCCTGAAAATATCTAACTATCTGAAGACCTGTTCTGCCACTTTTTCCCCGAGCACAGAGCGCCTCATTTCTGCTCTCCACCCTGAACTCCTTCCAGGGGGTGTTGAAAGTCAGCAGCTGCAGCTGCAGGAGAGCACATGATTTAATCTTTGTAGAGGTAGCTGGCAAGTGCCCATGGCAAGGGACGATTTATTGTTGACACATGTCGTGTGGGTCTGCTGCTGCTTCTAGCTTTTGTATGTCTGAAAAAAATTTCATCTCCTTTTTAAAAAAAATTAATATACTTCACTTTTTGCGAGTAGTTTTATGTTTACAGAAAAATAGGGGATAGTACAGAGACTTCCCATATACCCTCTCTCCCCTGCACACGGTTTACCCTGTTATTAACATCTTGCATTAATGTGGTACATTGTTACAACTGATGTACCAATATTGACACACTATTAAAGTCCATAAGCATTAGGGTTCACTCTTGGGGTTGTACATTCTGTGAGTTTTGACAATGCATATGTCATATAGCCACCATTACAGTATCACACAGAATAGTTTCACTGCCCTAAAAACCCATGTGCTTTGTTTATTTATCCCCCCCTTCCCCCAACCCCATCCCTGGCAACCACTAATCTTTCTATTTCTACAGTTTCGCCCTTTCCAAAATGTCGTATCATACCGTATGTACGTAATCACACAGTCTGTAGCCTCTTGAGACTGGTTTCTTTCATTTATTTAGAAATAGCATAAGGTTCCTCCCTGTCTTTTCATGGCTTGACAGCTCATTTCTTTTTAGTGCTGAAAAATAATATTCCATAGTTGGGATGTACCACAGTTGTGCACAAAAATTGGCAATTATGAATAAAGCTGCTATAAACATTCATGTGCAGGTTTTTGTGTGTACATAAGTTTTCAACTCCTTTGGGTAAATACCAAGGAGACTGCTGTATCTAATAAGACTGTTTAGCTCTGTAAGAAACTGCCAAAGTGTTTTCCAAAGTGGCTGTACAATTTTGCATTCCTACAAGCAATGAATGAGAGTTCCTGTTACTCCATATTCTTACCAGCATTTGGTGTTGTCAGTGTTTTGGGTTTTAGCCATTTGTAACAGGTGTGTAGTGTATCTCGTTGTTTTAATTTGCATTTCCCTGATGACATAGGATGTTGAACATCCTTTTATATGCTTATTTGCCATCTGTATGTCTTTTTTGCTGAGGCATCTATTCAGGTCTTTGGCCCATTTTAAAATTGGATTATTTGGCTTCTGTTGTTGTTGAGTTTTAAGAGTTCTTTATATATTTTGGATACGAGTCCTTTATAAGTTATGTGTTTTGCAAATAGTCTCTCTCAGTCTTTGGCTTATCCTTTCATTCTCTTAATAGTGTCTTTCACAGAGCAGAAGTTTTGAATTGTAATGAAATCCACCTTACTGGGACTTCCCTGGTGGCGCAGTGGTTAAGACTCCGCGCTCCCAATGCAGGGGGCCCGGGTTTGATCCCTGGTCTGGGAACTAGATCCCACATGCGTGCCACAACTAAGAGTTCGCATGCCACAACTAAGGAGCTGGCGAGACACAACTAAAGAGCCCGCCTGCCTCAACTAAGATCCAGTGCAACCAAAAAAAAAAAAGAAAGAAATCAACCTTACCAATTGTTTCTTTCATGAATCCTGTCTTTAATGTTGTATGTAAAACATCATCACCAAGCCAAAGGTCACCCAGATTTTCCTCTGTATCACCTTCTAGAACTTTTATGTGATAATTGTGAGGTTTGTGTCTAGATCCTTTTTTGTGTATCTGTATGTCCAGTTCTAGCACCATTTGTTGAAAAGACTATCCTTTCTCCATTGAATTGATTTGCTCCTTTGTCAAAGAACAGTTGACTATATTTGTGCAGGTCTTTTTACGGGCCCTCTATTCTGTTCTGTTGATCTATTCGTCTATTCTTTCATCAATACCACACTGTCTTCATTACTGTAACTTTAAATTAAATCTTGAAGTCGAGTAGTGTCAGTCTCCAATTTTATTCTTCTCCTTCAATATTGTGTCGGATATTCTTTTTTTTTTTTTTGGCCTTTCCACATAAACTTTAAGTCAGTTTGTTGATATCCACAAAATAGCTTGCTGGGATTTTGACTGGATTGCATTGAATCTACAGATCAATGTGGGATGAACTGACATTTTAACAACATTGAGTCTTCCTATCTGTGAACATGGAATATCTATTCATTTATTTAGGTTTTCTTTGATTTCTTTAATCAGAGTATTGTAGTTTTCCTCTTATCCATCTTGTACTTTTTTGGGTTAGATTTATACCTAAGGTTTTTTTTTGTTTGTTTGTTTGTTTGTTTGTTTTGGTGCTAATGTAAATGTTGTGTTCTTTATTTCAAATTCCAATTGTCCATTGCTGGTAAATAGGAAAGCAATAGATTTTTGTATATTAACATTGTATTCTGAAACCTTTCTATAATCATTTATTAGTTCAGGAGGTTTTTGTTTGTTTATTTTTAATAGATTTTGGGGGTATATTCTATGTAGACAATCTTGTCATCTGTGAACAAAGACAGTTATTTCTTCCTTCCAAATCTGCATACCTTTTCTCTCCTTTTCATGTCTTATTGGATTAGCTAGAGCTTCTAGTACAATGTTGAAGAGAAGTGGTGAGAACATTCTTGCCTTATTCCCAATTTTATGGGAAAGTATCTGTTTTCTCATCCAGTATGATGTTTGCTGTGGGTTTTCTGTAGATGTTCTTTACTAAATTGAGAAAGTTCCCCTCTAATCCTAGTTTGCTAAGAGTTTTTATAATGAATGGGTATTAGATTTTGTCAGAAGCTTTTTCTGCATCTGACAAAATCCAATTTCATATCCAAAATTGATATGATCATAAGATTTTTTTAGCCTGTTGATGTGATGGATTACTTTGAAATGTTAAATGCTTCCCTGAAATAAACTGCACTTGGTCATGGTGTGTAATTCATTCTATATATTATTGGATTCAATTTGTACATATTGGATTTTTGTGTCTATGCTCATGCGAGATATTGGTTTGTATTGGGTTGGCCAAAAAGTGCCTTCAGTTTTTAAGTAAAAATAAAAGACAGATTTTTCATTTTCACAAAGACCTTTATTGAACAATGTATTCACTCTTTTGTTCCACTACCTTCTGCCATTTTTCAGGCAACTTCATCATTCCATCTTCCCAAAACTTTCTGTCTTTTTGAGCAAAGAACTGTTCCAGGTGCTTCTTACAGTCTTCCAGGGAATTGAAATTTTTTCCATTAAGAGATTTTGTAAAGACCTAAATAAATGGAAATCCAAAGGTGCAATATCTGGGGAATATGGCAGATGAATCAGAACTTCCCAGCCAAGCTGTAACAGTTTTGCCTGGTCATCAAAGAAACATGTGGTCTTGCATTATCCTGATGGAAGATTTTGCATTTTCTGTTGACTAATTGTGGACGCTTTTCGCTTTTTGTTGAGTGCTGCTTTCAGTTGGTCTAATTGGGAGCAATACTTGTTGGAATTAATCGTTTGGTTTTCTGGAAGGAGCTCAGAATAGAGGACTCCTTTCTAATCCTACCATATAAACAACATCACATTCTTTGGATGAAGACCAGCCTTTCGTGTGGTTGGTGGTGGTTCATTTTGCTTGCCCCACGGTTTCTTCTGTTCCACGTTATTGTACAGTATCCACTTTTCATCGCCCGTCACAATTTGTTTTAAAATGGAACGTTTTTGTTATGTTTAAGCAGAGAATTGCATGCGGAAATACGGTCAAGAAGGTTTTTTTTCACTTAACTTATGTGGAACCCAAACATCAAAGCAATTAACATAACCAAGCTGGTGGAAATGATTTTCAATGCTTGATTTGGATGTTTTGAGTATGTCAGCTATCTCTCGCGTGATATAACATTGATTGTTCTCAATCAATGTCTCTATTTGATCCCTGTCAACTTCAACTGCTCTACCTGACTGTGGAGAATCGTCCAGTGAGAAATCTCCAGCGCGAAACTTCACAAACCACTTTTGACATGGTCAATTAGTCACAGCACCTTCTCCATACACTGCACAAATCTGTTTTTGCGTTTCATTGCATTTTTACCTTTCTTGAAATAATAAAGCATAATATGCTGAAAATGTTGCTTTTTTTCCTTCCATCTTCAATATTAAAATGGTTACACAAAAATTCACCGATTTTGATGTCTTGTTTTAAATGCATGCTGATATGACAGCTGTCACATACAATCTAACAAAATTGCTTCGAATGAAGTTAAAGACAGCTAAGTGCTACTAGAGCAATCTTACAGAAAAAAACAAATGAAACTTTTGGCCAACCCAATACTTTCCCTTTCTTGTAATGTCTTTGTCTAGTTTTGGTATTAGGGAAATTCCGGTCTCGTAGAATGAGTTAGGAAGTGTTCCCTAGCTTCTGTTTCGTGGAAGAGATCAGATAACTGGTATCATTTCTTCCTTAAGTATTTGGTAAATTCACCAGTAAACCCATCTGTGCCTGGTGCTTTCTGTTTTGGAAGGTTATTAATTATTGATTTCTTTCATAGATGTAGGACTATTCACATGATCTATATATCCTTGTATGAGTTTGGTAACTTGCGTCTTAAAAGGAACTGGTTCATTTTTTTAGATTATCATATTTGTGAGCTAGAGTTGTTCACGATATTCTTTTTTTAAAAAATTAATTATTTATTTGGCTGCACTGGGTCTTCGTTGCTGTGTGCAGGCTTTCTCTAGTTGTGGCGAGTGCGGGCTACTCTTCACTGTGGTGTGCGGGCTTCTCATTGCAGTGGTTTCTCTTGTTGTGGAGCACGGGCTCTTGGCGTGTGGGCTTCAGTAGGTGCAGCACATGGGCTCAGTAGTTGTGGCACACAGGCTTCGTTGCTCCGCAGCATGTGGGATCTTCAAGGACCAGGGCTCGCACCTGTGTCCCCTGCATTGGCAGGTGGATTCTTAACCACTGCGCCAGCAGGGAAGTCCCCACAATATTCTTTCATTATGCTTTTAATATTCATGGGATCCATAGTGATGGCCCTTATTTCATTTCTGATAATTAATAATTTGTATCTTCTTTTTTTCTTGGTTAGCCTGGCTAGAGGTTTATCAGTTTTATCAATCTTTTCAGAGAACCACCTGCTGGTTTCACGCATTTCCCCTATTGATTTCTTGTTTTCTGTTTCATTGATTTCTGCTCTAATTTTTATTATTTCTTTTCTTCTGCTCACTTTGGATGTAATTTGCTGTTTGCTGTGTCAGTCCCAGCCTATTGATGGTGATGCTCTCAGCTAGGAACGCCTGAGGCACTTTCTGGGCCTGTATTACTTGTAGTGAGCCCCGGGGACATCCCCCCTAACCCTGCTACTGGGGCAATGTTGTGGCTGGACTGGCCCTTGTGGTTCTTATTACGATCACTGGATGCACTTTAGCAAAAACCATGAGGGAACTCTGAGGAACAAGATTTATTACTCACAGGTGCTGGAGGGTACATGGCACAGCTCAGGGCCACACAGCAGGGTCAGAGGGGGAGAAAGAGAGCCTGGGGCTTTGCCTTTATTAGGGTCTGAGGGTGGGGTGCCTAGGATCATGGGGTCACGCATTATTGGCAAGCCTGGAGCATAAGGGCAGGAATTAGGGAGTAGGCAGGGTCATTCAGGTGCTCAGTTTTCCAGGTCTCCCAGGGTTTTCTGAAACGGGAGCTCCATGCAAGGGGGGAGGGGAATTCCCTACCTGATTGTTTTGCTAGTAGTCGTGTCATACAGCTGGTGATATGTTTATTCACGAGCCATGTCATCTGACACGGATGCCTCGGTAATCAAAGCTTCACGCCGGGCACTTACACTACACCCTTCTCCCCTTTGTTTTTGTTTTTTAATTTATTTATTTTTGGCTGTGTTTGGTCTTCGTTGCTGTGCACAGGCTTTCTCTAGTTGTGGCGAGTGGGGGCTACTCTTCCTTGCGGTGCGCAGGCTTCTCCTTGTGGTGGCTTCTCTTGTTGCAGAGCATGGGCTCTAGGCGCGTGGGCTTCAGTAGTTGCAGCATGTGGGCTCAGCAGTTGTGGCGCACGGGCTTAGCTGCTCCGTGGCATGTGGGATCTTCCCAGAGCAGGGATCAAACCTGTGTCCCCTGCATTGGCAGGCGGATTCTTATCCATTGCACCACTGGGGAAGCCCCTCCCCTTTGTTTTTGAAAGTTAGAATTCTAGGGTGGCAGGGTTTTGTTCTCCCTTTCGGTATTTTTTTTTTTTTTAAATTTATTTATTTATTATTTATGGGTGTGTTGGGTCTTCGTTTCTGTGCGAGGGCTTTCTCTAGTTGCAGCAAGCGGGGGCCACTCTTCATCGCGGTGCGCGGGCCTCTCATTATCGTGGCCTGTCTTGTTGCGGAGCACAAGCTCCAGACGCGCAGGCTCAGTAATTGTGGCTCTCGGGCCTAGTTGCTCCGCGGCATATGGGATCTTCCCGGACCGGGGCTCGAACCCGTGTCCCCTGCGTTGGCAGGCAGATTCTCAACCACTGCGCCACCAGGGAAGCCCTCGGTATTTTAAATGTTACTTCACTGTCTTCTTGCTTGTATTGTTTCCATCAGGAAATCTGCTGTCAGCCTTATTTTTATTCCTTTGTACATAATGTGTTTTTTTCTCTGGGAGTTTAAAATTTTTTTCTCTTTATCACTGGTTGAGCAACTCGATTGTGTTATACCTTGGTGTAGTTTCCTTCATGTTTCTGGGCTTGAGGTACATTGAGGTTTGTAGTTTTCATCAAATTTGGAAAATTTTCAGCCTTTGTTTTTTCAGATAATTTTTTCTCTCCCAACCTGTCTTTCCTTCTTTCTGGGACACTAATTCCATGTATATTAGGCCACTTGAGGTTGTCCCACAGTTGTCACTGAGGCTGTTAACTTTTTATTCTCATTTCTCTCCATGTTTTATTTGGGACAGTTCCTATTGCTATCTCTTCAAACCTTTCTGCAGCAATGTCTAATCTGCTGCTAATAACATCCGTGTATTTTTCAACTCAGACATTATAATTTTCATTTCTAGAAGTTATATTTGAGTCTTTTTTTGTAACCTCTATGTCTCTACTTAACTGTTTTCAATACTTGATATTCACCTATAGCACCCGTGTTAGTGTCTTTGTCTACTGATACTAAGATCTATGTCAACTCTGGGCCAGTTTCAATTGCTTGATTTTTCTCCTCATTAGGAGTTGTATTTTCCTCCTTTGTGCACCTGACAATTTTAGATTGGATGCCAGACACTGTGAATTTTACCTTGTTGAGGCTTGGATATTTTCTGTTCTTAAAAATATTCTTGAGCTTTGTTTTGGGATACAGTTAGAAGGAAATAGTTTGATTCTTCCAAATCTTTCTTTGATTTGTTAGGTGGGGTCTGTGCAGTGACCAGTCTGGGGCTAATTATTCCTCACTACTGAGGCAAGAGCCTTCTCCGTCCTCTACCCAATGTCCAATGAACCAAGAGGTCTTCCAGTCTGGCTGGTGGGAACCCGCACTACTTCCTGCCTTGTTACGGTGTGGGGCATTACCTCGAATCCTTCTGGGCAGTTCTTCTCCCAGACTTGGGTTGTTTACTGACATGCATGTGCTGATTAGTTCTCTGCTGAAAATTTGGTGGGGGGATCTCCTGCAGATCCCCAAGTTCCTTCTCAATGTTGCTTTCTCCTCACCAGCTGTGGCCTCTAGCTGCCTTGGCTTCCCTGAATTCTCAGTTTTATCTCCTCGACTCAGGGAGTCCTTCTGGCTCTGCTTGGGTTCCCTTTCTCTGCACTGCAGCCTGGAGATTCTCACAGTGGTAAGATGGGGGCAATTGCAGGGCTCAGCCCATTGGTTCTTCATCTCTCTGAGCTTTGTTGCATAATGTTTAGTGTCCCGAGAACTGTTGCATCACATATTTTGTCCATTTCTTTGTTGTTTCATGAATGGGGGCAAGTCCAACTCCTGTCACTGCATCTTGGTCAGAGCTTCAGAGTTTCTTAGTACAGAGTTTCAGTTTGGAATTGTGAAAAAATTCTGGAGATCGATAGTGGTGATGGTTGCACAACAATGAGAATGTACTTGATGCCACTGAACTGTTCACTTAAAAATGGTTAAAATGGTAAATTTTATGTTATCTATATATTACCACACACAAAAAAAACCTTAAAAAAAAAGGGCTACCTGAACAAAGGGAAGTCCTAGTACTGTTCTTTGAAGATGACAACACAACCCCGCATGTGGCTCCAGCCTCCGGTATGCTCCTGCCTCAGGCCTATGCATGACCACCCCTGTGCCTGGGGACCCCTCCTCCAGATACATCAACGATGAGTGGCCCACAAATCACCCAACCCAGGCCTACATCTTTCAGTGAGCTTTCCCAATACCTGTTAGAGACACCCCACAGCTCCCCATGGTGTGCCCCCCACTCCCTGGGACAAGGAATAATCCCAGATCACCCAACTACAGTGTGTCTGGTGGCCTTGGCAGGGCACGGACATCTCTTTTACAGATGGACGAATTCTGCATGGGCTGGATGCAGTCAGGAAGCAGGGGTATCTAAATGAGTGACGCCTGTGAGGGCAGAGGCAGGCTCAGCTGTGCTGACGGAGGAGCAGGCCTCATTGCTGTGGGCTGGGAGAGGGCACGCTGGTGTCAGAGACCTGGTTTTGGCCTCCGCCTGGACACAATTATGATGTGGCCTTTGTCACAGTGCAGCTCTTCTGCCAGATGTCTGTGTCCAGCAGGACAACCACGGGACCACCTTGCTGTGAGCCCAGGCCAACTCCCATCGTCAGGGCTGCTCTTCTTCTTGGAGAGCACGCTAATGTCTACTCCAAGGAAATAATCTCTGTAAAGTGCTTAGCATGATGCTCTACAAAGACCAATACTGATGGTATGTTGTCTATTATTTATATTAGGAAGACCACTCGGCAGAGCAGAGGGAGGGGTGGTGAGATGCGAGGCTACAGCCTGGCCCCATAGAGATGAGGGAAGCAAGGCCAAGGCAGGGTGGGGTGGATGGAGGGCGTATCCCCTCACAGCAGGGAGAGGGTCAAGGATGGCTCCAGGGCCTCTGTAATTTGAAACAGTCACAGACTATCACAGGCAATCACGTAGGAATGGCTCTGAGAGCCAGTGTGACCGTCACTAGGTTGGCGGCATCCACAGGGCCACTGATTCGGGGCTGTGGACCACCAAGAGAAGCAAGCCTTCCCTGGAACATGGAAAGTGGTGAAATCTCTGCCCCCAAGTGGAGCTCAAGTCTGGGGAGGAATGTGGGGGCAGGAGGGACCCAGGCAGCAATGCTTGCAGCTGTTAAATATAAGGGGTTCCTTATAGGACTATGTCTAAAGAAAGGGTTCTGCTGCTCAAGACTCAGTTGGAAAACCTATGTGAGGTTTGGGCAGATTTCACAAAGTTCACTGGGTAGGCCGGGCAGGTGGGCCACAAGGGATGTGTGGCATCAGGGGGCAGGAGGCCCCCCGCGTCGGTGGGTGGCTGGGGAAGTAACACCGAGGATCTGCCAGTGGGCCAGGACGCAGGGGCAGGCCACTTCTGAGACGCAGAATGATCCTGACTGATGCCCCGACAACTCTCACAGGAAGGGCTGACCAGGATGCGGCGTGGGAGGCGGCAGTGAAGCCAGGGAGGGTGGGCGTGCAAGTCGGGGCTGCGTGGACCCCTCGCAGGGGTGGGCATGCTCCTGCCCACTTCAGCTCTCCCTGGCCTGAAGCCACTGGACCCTCTCTTGGCACAGCTGGATCCTTCCTGTCCTGCAGATCTTCGCTTGCATGTCCCTTCCGTGTCACCCAAGCCACCGCAGCCACCGCCGCCGCCAGTTGCTGTCTATCCCCTGTGTTTTCATTTCTTCCTCACCGGTCGGTCCCCTCCTGGAACGTCACTTCCAAGGAGTGAGCCCTGCCTGTCGTGGTCACAGCTGAGTCCCGGCTCGCGGTGGGGCGCGGAAGAGACAACGCTCACCTGCGGATGCCCTTTGACTTCCGCCTCCCAGCGGAGCGCATGGCCGGCCGGGAAGTCTGGATGGGGCCCACCGCTGCGCCGTTGCCCCTTTAAGCGCTGGACCCGGGCGCACGCGCAGTAGGGCGTTCGGGCGCGCAGGCGCAGTGGGGCGGTGGATGTTTACGGCGGCGGAGGTCGGGGCTGCGTAGTGGGAGGCGGACTGGCGAGGGGCGCCAGAAGAACTGCAGGTGCGGCCCAGCGGCCGATCCCGCGGGCCCGCCGAGCCAGGAGGTACTGAGCCGCCGCCGCCGCCCTCGGCCCGGCCTGCAGCGGGGGGTGGGGGGCGGTGCGGCCCCTCGGCGCCCTCCCCCTCTCTCCCTCCCCCTCTCTCCCTCCTCTCCACCCCTCCCCTTCCCCTGGTCCCGGGCTGCCGGACCCTCCCCCGGGGCCGCCCTCTCCGGCCCGCGTCTTCCTGTCCTCTTCCGCTGCCCCCTCGTTCCCCGCCCCCAAGCATAAACACCCCTCCGCGTCCCAGGCGTCTCCCGTCCCCCCTCCCCCCTCCCCGGGTGTCCGCCCGCCTGCGTTCCGGGGGTTCCCGAGGTCTCTCCCGGTGCGCATTGCTTACACCCCTTGCATTGACTTAACTCTCCAGACGCGTAGCTTGTCCCTGACTTACTAAGTAGGAAACATTTGCAATTAGCACGGCAAGTGGAGAGTTACCAAGGTTTGAAACAGGTTGTACCTTTTCAGAAGGTGACAGAGTCTGTTAAGGAAGTATTGGCCCTTCAAGCCTTGGGGACTTAGCTTCAGGCAAGACCTGAAAGAGGTTTTCGGTTGGGAAAGGAGAGCTCGCCGGGCTTTGGTGCGTGTGTTTTGTTTGTGTTTGCGAGGGCCTGTGTCTCCCAAGTTGATGTTTGCACATCAGAGAAGTCCTTTATCTCCCCCCTTTGCTCATGTGTCTGTCAGCGTTTTCTTCGTTCTTTTTGGCCAAGGAGGGGCTGAAGTAAACAACTGCATTCTCAGTGTTGGGTAGACCGGCAGGTTCCTATATAAACAAGTCCGAACTTGTGGCTCTGCTTGGGGGAAATAGAGCCATACGCTAGGGTGGGAGGGGCCCTTGGAGATGGTGGGTTTCGGCTCCTGAGACCAGCGCCTGGGCCCCCTCCCTGCTTGTACTTGGCACGGGACGTCCCTGGCGGGGAGAGGCTCCTCGTTCTGACAACGTGTCAGTATTTTCAGTTCCAGTTTTAGAAAGCTTTTTCTTGTGTGTTCAGTAGAAATTATCTCCATCCAACACGTGTTCCACTGGTCTGGCTTTTATCAGGCTCATGTATAGTGTGTATATGGCAGCCTTTCAAGTATTTGGGAAAAAAAAAATCCCTCTGCATTCCTTGTAAGAGTTTTGGTTTTCAAAATGAAAAAAGTCTCCATTTCTTCCATTATTCCTGCGGCAGGAGGTGTGGTTTTGGTTCCTTCTCCCCAGCTCATCTTCCAGCTGAATTACTTTGTCCATGTTGCCCTTAATAAGTAGCCTGATAAACCCAGCGTCGACTTGAATCTTGGCCCCGGATATCAGCGCTGCATGCTGTGTTCACCTGGCCGCTGTCACGGCCTCCTCGATTGTCAGTCTGAGACCTTCCGATGCCGGCTCCTGCTCAGCCGTCTCCTCCCTGTGCCCTTATGGCTGGTTTTGGAAGAAGCAGCATTAGAGTAAGGCGTTCTTGTTGGGTGGTGCCCAGTTACTGTGGAGCGGTGAATTCAGGGTCGCAGAGGATAATCGAGTGCAGCATCCGAAAAATGACTTGCCATTACTTTGAAAAATTGAATTTGAGTGGCTTGTAGGTCCAGATTTGGTTTGGCAAGGACATCTCTTGACCTGTTGTTGGTGTTTTTGGTGGCGTTAGGACTGGTCACATTGATGGTCAGTAATAAGCGGTGATTGTTTCCAGTGTGAGTGAGTGTTAGATCGCCAGGGAAAGTTAATAATAAATATCAGATCCCACAGGTTATCACGTGCAGCCTACCAGTGGCAGCAGATAGGGTTACCACATAGTTGTTTAGTCTGTCATTTTGGATAGAGATTACCAGTGTGTTCACTGGTAAAGAATTTTGCTCCCTTGAGAATTTTTTAAAGCTGTGCTTGGTGTGGGGTAAAGAACATAGGCCCGGGGCTGAACGGCACACACTGGTGTGTGACCATGAGCAAAATAACTTCTCAGTCCCAATACGCCTAATAATGTCGTAAAGCCAAAATGAGGTCGTGACTGGCAGGTGGTGCCTGTAAAAAGGTTGTAGTTAGTTGCTAGTTTTACTAAAAAGCTAGCCTTTGCACGTGGAATAAACTTTCAGAGTGAGGCAAAGTTGAAAATAAGGGGTAAATACTTAGTAGACAACGAAACATACCCAACATACACTTCGTGTTTGCTTTCTGAGGATAGAACATTATACTCTGCGGGCTTCTGGGTGAAGAGGTGGCTTTCAGATCTGCCCTGGAGGATGTGTGGGTGCCAGACATTTCCCTAAAGCAAGCAAACATGACTCAACTTTTAACTAGTGACCCAAATTTTAAGATGACTGTCCACGCCTAGGGGTATAAGCTTTAGCCTCAGAACTAAGTGGCTCATCCAGGATTAAACTTGACCTCCTTAGCACTCTATCCCATCTGGCTAAGTTAACTGGCCGTGGGCTGTAACCAGCAAGGGCTCTGAAACCATTTAAAATGGGGTGAGAATCTAATAATTGGAAGATCCCAGTGATTTGGAAGTCTATTATTCAGCTCTAAAATCTTTATTTTATTTTATATATTTTTTTTTTTTTTTTTTTATTTTATATATTTTTAACTTTTTTAATTAAATAAAATTTTTTTATTTTTGGCTGTGTTGGGTCTTCGTTGCTGTGCGTGGGCTTTCTCTAGTTGTGGTGAGTGGGGGCTACTCTTTGTTGTGGTGCACGGGCTTCTCATTGTGGTGGCTTCTCTTGTTGTGGGGCATGGACCCTAGGGCGCGTGGGCTTCAGTAGTTGCAGCACATGGGCTCAGTAGTTGTGGCGCATGGGCTCGGTAGTTGCTTAGTTGCTCTGTGTCATGTGGGATCTTCCCAGCTCAGGGCTCGAACCCACGTCCCCTGCGTTGGCAGGCAGATTCTTAATCACTGCACCACCAGGGAAGTCTTCAGCTCTAAAATCTTGACGATGAAGATGGACTGTTCCCGCCATAAAATAGAAGAGTGTTTGTATTAAAAGTCCCACCTTTCACACATTTTGTGTCCTTGTGAGAACCTGAAGATTAGTCTGTGTGGTCGGTGGCTTTCATTCCTGGGGAAATCTCTCCCACCGCAATTGCCAGTTTTGTGTGTGGGATGTGTGTGTTTGGAACTCTTAGTTGTGGCATGTGGACTCTTAGTTGCGGGATGTATGTGGGATCCAGTTCCCCGACCAGGGATCAAACCCGGGCCCCCTGCGTTGGGAGCGCAGAGTCTTACCTGCTGGACCACCGGGAAGTCAGTGCTGTTTTCTTTTTTCCCAGCAATTTATATCAAATGTTTTGTAAACATTACCATTTTATTTGAAGTAAAAGTCCCTAGGGTAAGTGTAAAATTGGAGTTGTTTAGGAAGAGTAGAACCTCTACAGGTGGAGAAGCGTTTTCCCTGTGAACTAGAGGAGGGCCCGTTGTGCTTCGGTAGCTGGCTCAGAGGGGAGCGCGGGCTGTTACTTTGTCCTCTTGAAGGCAGTCGGGAGGGGAGCAGAGTGCACTTTCCATTGTTGACGAGCTGGGGAGGCTGTGTGGTAGGTATTGGTACCTCGGAGGGGCTGAGGGAATTCTAGTAGCAGCTCCTCTTGCTCCTGAGCTGTAGCCTCGAGGCGGATCCTGTGTTTGTTACCGTGAGGTGTTTGTCACAATATGTTTCGTGGGGAAGAGGGTTTTGTGGATGTTGTTTTTGCCTGAAATTTGTACATCAGAACGTCCAAATCAGAGAGTGAATGGATCGCTTGACTTGATGTTTATGGGTATGTGGGAAGTGGAGTTGCTAGATAAAATATAAGACAGCAGTTAAATTTGAATTTCAAATGAACAATGAATAACTTTTTACTATTTGTTGACCTGAATTAAAAAAAATTTTTTTTTGCTTTTGAAGATTTACGTACAAAAAAAAGGATCTACAGCACTTGAAATATTCAGAGAGGTTGATATTAGAATGATTTTGTAGTAGACATATCTGCTCTCTTTTTATGTTTACATTCAATGATTTTTCCATATATGGATATATACCTGTTAAGATAGATACATATTCGGGATTTCCCTGGTGGTCCAGTGGTAAAGAATCCGCCTTAACAATGCAAGGCACGCAGGTTTGATCCCTGGTCGGGGAACTAAGATCCCACATGCAGCGGGGCAACTAAGCCCGGCACCATAACCACTGAGCTCGTGTGCCTCAACTAGAGAGCCTGAGTGCTGCAAACTACAGAGCCCACGTGCCCCGGAGCCTGCGCGCCACAACTAGAGAGAGAAAACCCACATGCCACAACTAGAGAGAAGCCCGCGTGCCGCAACTAAGACCCGACCAAAAAAAAAAAAAAATCTTAAAAAAAAAAGAGATAGATGTATATTCAAGATGATTTTAATTCTAAATGCTTGACTTTCTAGAATGATGACTTGTAGTAAAGTTTTGAATTCATACTTTAATGATGTTTTTAAGTCGTCAACTATGTTTTAGGTACTGCATGTTCATTTGTATTCAGTCGATATTATAAATTACAGACTTACTTTTGGATGGATATAATTAAATTTCAAATTTAACTTTTTTTTGTTTCGAATCTGGCGTTCTTGGGAGTGGGGGAGGTAGGGTGGGGTGTTGACTAAATATAGTCCATCTGTATTACTTTCAGAATTCAGAATCTGAAGTTGGTATGTGTTTAGAACTTTTATTGCTCTGCTCTAACCTTTAGTATGAACTGCTCTCTTAAACATTTTAAGACGGCAGCTTTCCGTAGGTGACCCCGAAGATGGGCGGCGCCGTGAGTGCCGGTGAAGACAACGACGAGCTGATAGACAACCTGAAGGAGGCGCAGTACATCCGCTCCGAGCTGGTGGAGCGGGCCTTCCGGGCCGTGGACCGCGCCGACTATTACCTCGAGGAGTTCAAAGAGAACGCGTACAAAGACTTGGCGTGGAAGCACGGTAACATCCACCTCTCCGCCCCGTGCATCTACTCGGAGGTGATGGAGGCCCTGGACCTGCAGCCTGGCCTCTCCTTCCTGAACCTGGGCAGCGGCACTGGCTACCTCAGCTCCATGGTGGGGCTCATCCTCGGTGAGTCTGGCTCCGTCCCGCGTGTGGGGGGGAGAGCCTGCCGGCAGCGTGTCCTTTTGTGGGGACCAGAGTCGTAACTGCGCTCGGCCTTCCCGGCCGTCGTGTCCACACGGTGCCTGGGTGGGGGGTGATGGTATCAATGGAGAAATCCCCGTAAGGAGCAGAAGGGCCCTCCTGCCGCTTTCCCGTCCCCCCAGCTGCACCCCCAACGTCTGGTCGGCACACCCTCCTTCTGGACAACGGAGGACCTGGAGGTTGTGTAAATCTGGACCTTATGGTCATTTCTCGATTGATACAGTCACTCGGCCTGCCCTGTCATGGTCTCTAAGCTGGGAATAGTTAACTTTAAAGTCCCCTGGAAGTTAAAGTTCTTCCAAGCAGTTTTTGTTTTTGTTGTTTTAATACTAAAAAAGTTAATACTTGTAAGTTGTTTATTTTTAAATATATTCCAGGGATGGGAAGGATTTCACAAGTTATCTCATTGGAAGCCATTTAGCCTGTTTCCCCAGGTTTGCTAAATATCAAAGCTTTCGGCTTTAAGTATCTTAACATCGTTACCAGGTCCGTGTAAGATTCCGAATATTGGCGATTTCAAGTAATAACGGCTTTAAAGTCATGTTTAAATCATTAGCGGTCCATCACAACATTGTTTCTTTGTGGTTGTTACAGGCACTTAAGAAAATCTTAGCAGCAACAGTTGCTTTTTGTGGATATGGAATGAAACTTTTGGTTTCTTTATAAGTTCATATACTTTAGAATTTGCTGAAGTTTTGAGATTCTCATCATCTGACTTTAGGCTATAAATTGCTACCCTCAGATTATTAAATGTGAAGGTTTTTTTTTTTCTTTTTTTTTTAAGCTAAATGCTTTTTGAACTTACCTTGTCTTGGATTGAAACTGCTTTGCAAAGGGAGCCCGGGTTATTCATCATCCTGGAATTAGTGAATTGTAATTCCCTCTGCTGGAGCTGAAAAATTGGAGGGGCTAAGGATAAGGTGGTCAGGTTATCAAACTGATTAGATTAGAAATGCTACTGAAAAGAAATGAAATGCTCAGGAAAAGATGACTTAAGTAAACCTCAGCTGACCTGCTGCACTTGATGTTGTGTAGAAGTTATAAAGAAATGACTTACAATTGATGTTGTTGTTTGTCTTTTCTGAGTCCCCTCCTTCTTGGGAATTTCACTAGATACTAGGGGAGGAGAGTTCTGAAGGAAGGAAAGCTGTGTTTTCGGCTGCAGTGGACACTGCGTGCTGCTTTTATGTATTTGAAGGAGGTAACTTGAGAGGTTGCGCTCACGGGTAGACATCTTGGATCTGCAGGGAGAACGCTGTGTGCGCTGGACCGTGTTCGCTGTCTGGATGCTGTGTGTCCCGGGCCTCCCTGTCTGGTTCATTCAGCCGTGACGGTGCTTCGTGCAGATCACTGCAGAGGTGAAACCTTGCCGGCCTCCCAGTGCCTGCAGACGTGAGGCTTGAAGTGTTTCATCCGACTTAGGGGTTCTTATTCTCTGACCGCAGCCTTTTTGCCCGGCTCTGAACCGTGCCCCCTTTCTGCCACATGCCTGTGCTCATTCAGTGGCTCCACCCCTTCGCCGAGGGCGCTCCCTTCTGGAGGTTCCAGTTGGCGGTGGGGAGGATGCAGCACTTGTCAGCTTAACCTGAAAGTGTCGTGTGATGTCGTTTGATGCTCTGCTTGGGGGGCCTTGTGGGACTAGTTTCAGGCTCGTGTCTTTGGTGCCACCATCCTGATCGCCCCTGCCCCCTGTACTCCCTCCCCTTTTAGTTTTCTTCTTATTGGGGTGGGTTATGTGTTTTTACTCTGGGGTGGAGCTTCTTGGGAATAGGAAGTGTGTCCTCAATAAGTGTCTAACAAAGGTGAGGGGCTAATGAGAACATGATGAGTGAGGAAAAAAGGCAAGTTTTCTTGGTCTCTGGCAAGTGACCAAGAGAGCAGTGGGGATGGAAACGGAATGATGTGGATGTGATATAAATACTGGAAATGTGACTTCTCAAGTAGGCTGTGTTTTTTTTTTTATAAGTATGTTTATTTTTTTATGATATATTTTTAATTTATTTTATTTATTTATTTTTGGCTGCGTTGGGTCTTGCCGTGCACGGGCTTTCTCTAGTTGCGGCGAGCGAGGGCTACTCTTTGTTGCGGTGTGCGGACTTCTCATTGCGGTGGCTTCTCTTGTTGCAGAGCACGGGCTCTAGGTGAGTGGACTTCAGTAGGTGTGGCACGTGGGCTAATAAGTAGTTGTGGCTCGCGAGCTCTAGAGCGCAGGCTGAGTAGTTGTGGTGCACGGGCTTAGTTGCTCTGCGGTATGTGGGATCTTCCCGGACCAGGGCTCGAACCCGTGTCACCTGCATTGGCAGGCGGATTCTTAACCACTGAGCCACCAAGGACGCCCGTAGGCTGTGTTTTGATGAGAGAATGTTTTAGCAGCAGCTCTGTACGTGACAGGTGTCGAGAAAGGAGAGCGCATGAGTCATCCAGCAGAGGCAGGGAGGCCTGGGCCTGGGGCCAGGCTGCTGCACCAGGAAGGGGCCAGATGAACCAAGTGGCAGAATGCAAAGCTGTGGGTGCACAGATGGTTGCATTTACCAGTATTTCTGTTGGACTGTAGGGTTGAATGCTGCACTATGACTTTATATGTGTGTCTTTTATTTTTTTTATAAGATTTTTTTGATGTGGACCATTTTTAAAGTCTTTATTGAACTTGTTACAGAATTGCTTCTATGTTTTGGTTTCTTGGCCACGAGGCGTGTGGGATCTTAGCTCCCCAACTAGGGATCGAACCCTCACCCCCTGCATTGGAAGGCGAAGTCTTAACCACTGGACCGCCAGGGAAGTCCCTGTATGTCTTTTTAAATAAAGCCCTATGTGCCCTGTTCATTTTCCCATGCAGATTTTTTTAAATTGAGGTATAACTTACCCGTAGTAAAGTAACAAGTGTGAAGCGTGGACCTTGGTGAGTTTTTACATCCACCTCCATGTAAGCACCACCCAGAACAAGATGCAGAGTCGGGTCTGTGCCCCAGAGGTTCTCATGGCCACCGCCCCATAGCAGGACCCCACGCCTCCAGGAGGGGGAGGATGGCTACCTCCCTCACACAGATGAGCGTTACCTGTTTTGACCTTCATACAAATGTTTTTATTTTAATTTAATTCAATTTAATTTATTTTAGTTTTTAATTTCTTTTTTGCATTTTTTTTTAAAAATTTATTTTTGGCTGCATTGGGTCTTCGCCCCTGCGCGAGGGCCCTCTCCAGCTGCGGTGGGTGGCCTGTCCTGCTGCGGAGCACGGGCTCTAGGCACGCGGGCCCCAGCAGTCGCGACATGCGGGCTCAGCACCCGTGGCTCGCGGGCTCCAGAGCACAGGCTCAGCAGCTGTGGCACACGGGCCCAGCTGCTCTGCAGCATGTGGGATCCTCCCGGATCAGGGCTCGAACCCATGTCCCCTGCACTGGCAGGTGGACTCCCAACCACTGCGCCACCAGGGAAGCCCTATTTTATTTTTATTTTTTTAAAGTTTTTGGCTGCAATGGGTCTTCGTTGCTGCACGTGGCTTTCTCTAGTTGTGGCGAGCGGGGGCTGCTCTTCATTGGGGTGCGCGGGTTTCTCATTGCGGTGGCTTCTCTTGTTGCGGAGCATGGGCTCTATGCACGCGGGCTAAGTAGTTGTGGCTCGTGGGCTCTAGAGCGCAGGCTCAGTAGTTGTGGCGCACGGGCTTAGTTGCTCCGCGACACGTGGGGTCTTCCCGGACCAGGGCTCGAACCCGTGTTGCCTGCGTTGGCAGGTGGATTCTTAACCACTGCGCCACCAGGGAAGTCCGACCTTCATACCAATGGATTCTTACAACACAGAGATTTAATGAAGCTGTTTGTGTCAATAGTTCTCACCGAGATTTAACCCAGAGGCATCTGTATGTGGGGGAAGCACTTTCATCAAGTGGGCTCCTCACTTTTCTCACAGCTTTATTTCCAGTTACTGATACATTTCTTTTGATTAAAAAAAGTTTCATTTTGATTTTGGAATTATAGTTTTATTTTGATGATGATTAAAACCTATTTTGTGAAATTAAACACCACATTTGAGTGTTTGGGGAGACCTTTGATGGAAAACAGGCCTGTGTCCACTTTCATTTGCAAATACATGTTTCTTCTTTAATTCATTAGTGGCACTTTGAACTCTTGGTTACAGGCCTTGGCGTTTTCACATTTTCAAATGATTCCTTAGAAGTTTGAGGACAGGGAGGTCCAGGCTTTAGGAAGCTGTGAGAAAGAGTATTGATGATGTGGTGAGCAGAGGCCAGCCTGCATATTTAAATATTGGGTTGGGTGATTTAGGCCCAATAACGTGTATTTCTGTAATTATACATGCCAAATCAAATGTGTTGTAGTCTATGAAACAGAAATAAAAGAGTAGGGGTTCTCGCCCTAATTCTACATGTTTCCTTATCCTGAAACCTTTTAGGTCCTTTTGGTGTGAACCACGGGGTGGAACTCCATTCAGATGTGACAGAATACGCGAAGCAGAAGCTGGACTTTTTCATCAGGACAAGTGACAGCTTCGACAAGTAAGATCAAATCTGTCCGTGGTTCTGGGTGTCAGTTATAACTTAAACTTTGGATTAAAAGGAAAGAAATCAGTTTATTACTCTTCGTGTTCCAGGAAACATGACTAAACTGTGGCAGGAGAGTCAGGGATATGTGTGTATCTGTTCTAATTATTCTTAAAATATTTTGTGTTTTTAAGGGCCTTAAGTTTTTTATTTATTCATTAATTTTTATTTTTTTACAAATTTATTTATTTATTTATGGCTGCATTGGGCCTTCGTTGCTGTGCGCGGGCTTTCTCTAGTTGCGGCGAGCAGGGGCTACTCTTCGTTGCGGTGCGCGGGCTTCTCATTGTGGTGGCTTCTCTTGTGGAGCACGGGCTCTAGGCGCACGGCTTCAGAAGGTGTGGCACGTGGGCTCAGAAGTTGTGGCACGCGGGCTCATTAGTTGTGGCTCACGGGCTTTAGAGCGCAGGCTCAGTAGTTGTGGTGCATGGGCTTAGTTGCGGTATGTGGGACCTTAGTTCCCTGACCAGGGATCAAACCCGGGTCCCCTGCGTTGGGAGCACGGAATCTTAACCACTGGACCACCAGGGAAGTCCCACATTTGTCTTTAAATGGCACCATGTAGCTAGCTCTTGCATTTTAAAACAAAGCATTAAAGTTCTTATTTTAAGGATTAAAATTTTTAGAAAAACCAAATATAATTTTCCCTCTTTTTACTCGGTTAGTAGATCTTGAATGAGATAATAAAGATGTAAGATAATAAAATAAGATAATAAAAATAGCAAATAGTGATGCTTGGAGCTTGGGTGATTTAAGCTTGGATTGCGCTTATGATATTGACTTTCATAATATTTTGTTTCGAATTTCTAGGGTTCTGATTATTACTAGCATAATTCTTTCTGAAGCCTGACGTCCAGCTTCTGCCTCTAATTTTGCTGTGTTGCTGTGGGATTGTGTAATGAAAACATACCCGTGTTTAGCGTAGATGTACCATGTAGACTTGTTATAACGTGATATATTGAGTTGTGGAAAACATTTTTTGCTTCAGGTTTGACTTCTGTGAACCCTGCTTCGTTACCGGCAATTGCCTGGAGCTTTCTCCAGCTTGTTCTCAGTATGACCGGGTGTACTGCGGGGCAGGCGTGCAGAAAGAGCACGAGGAGTACATGAAGAGCCTCCTCAAAGTCGGGGGCGTCCTGGTCATGCCGCTGGAAGAGAAGGTCAGGTCCCCTCGTAACCGACGGTTTTGCACACTTAACTGTCTGCCAAGGTCGGTTCCGGGGAGTTGACATGCACTTTCCTTCGTAACTCTTGTAACAGTGCCCTCCATTCCACGGATGAGGAGACAGGCCGTAGAGGCGGCCAAGGTGGGGCAGGTCCTGACTTGGGCAGGCACCCCAGAGCCTGCGCTGGAAGGCTGACCTGCCTCCCTCTCTCTCCTCCTCCTCTTTTCTGTCCTCTCCCCCTCCTCCCCCCGCCCACCCTTAGCTATTCTTTTATGCTTTTTCTAGTATTAGAGTTACTGTACACATAAAACAAAATATTAGAGTAATTCTATTTTGGTAGCTAGTCTAATTGTTAAATTCCATGGTGGTGGGTACTTTACAGAATCCCTTGCTTAGTGGGAATCTTGTCCAAGTCTACTTGGCTATGCATGTTTCTGTATGTTTTAGATACTGTGTTTCATTGGGAAAACCAGATTGTAATAAATGAGCAACCTCTCCGTCACAAACAACTAGGAAAAACAGAAATGATAAATGTTAGGAGATGGTGCGTTTTGGTGAAATTTTCTTCAGTCTTAAAATATTAGCATTAAATTCATTTTGTGTGAAAAGTAATTATTTATTTTAGAAAATCCGGAAGATACGAACATTAAGAAAAACTGTTCCCAGTCCCTGATGACTGTTAGCCTGTGATTCTTGTAGCCCTCTCCTCTTAGTTTGTATCCTTTCAAAAAGGTTATTGTACACTAAGGTGTTTTACTTAACAGAGTTTGTGAATATAATTTTAAGTTACTTAGTATTCCACACCATCATTTTTTAGTGCTTATGTGGTAGCCGGTTGAACCATTGACCAGTTAATTACCTGGCTCCTATAATCAGACATTAGGTTGTATGTCGTTTTTATTGTTACTTACTGTTATGTAAAGACTGTAGTGAATGTCCTTAATAAAAAAAAAAAAGAAAATATTCTTCAGTATTTCAGTTTGTATCTGCAAAAGATAAGGGCTGTGTGTTTTTAAACTTCATAACGAAACCATTATCAACCTAAAAATATTAATAGTAATTCCTTAATATCTTGAAATGTCCAGCTAGTGTTCAGGTTTTCCTGATTGTCTCAAAATCAGATTGAACAGCTTATTTGAATGAGGCTCCATTTAGGGCTGTGCACTGCACTTGGTGGATTATCTCTTCAGTGTTGTTAATCTCTTAAGTTTTCCTTCTTTCTTGCAATTTATTTGTTGAAGAAATCAGGTCATTTGCCTTAGAGAGGTTCCTGCTGCTGTTCAGTGGGGGCAAGATGGTCTTTTTCCGGTTCCCACCCTCCAGAAACCACAGCCCAGGACTCAGTCCAGGCTGAAGCATCGCAGCTGGTTGTGTGGGTCTCTAACGACTTGTACTTGAGAATCGCCCCATCTCCTTACGTTTCCCCTGCCACACTGACTTTTTTTGTAGAGTCCAAGAAAGGTGTCTCATCAGAATCCCCACATTCCTTCTCTGATTGTTTCCTCTTGTTACCCGTTAACTTCTTTCCCTATTATATATATTTTCTGTACTAGAAGCTTGAGTATATTTGCAAGAATATCATTAAGTTATGTGTAATTCTTGTCACATCGCATTAGAGGCCCATATTGTCAGGTTCTTTTCATTATTAGTGTCTGTGTTTTTTTAGGTTGTTTATAGGAATGATTATATTTCAATAGATACTACCAGTAGTCACATCTTTTGAATGTTCTCGTTTTTGTCTTTGGGATAGTTGACTAAGATAACTCGCACTGGCCCTTCTGCTTGGGAAACCAAAAAGATTCTGGCTGTTTCTTTTGCGCCACTGATCCAGCCCTGCCACTCAGAGTCGGGAAAATCAAGACTTGTCCAGTTACGTAAGTATGAAGATTCTTACTTACTTTTTAGATCTTTTTACTCTCGTTAGAATTTGAAGAGAAATAAAATTCATCAGAAACATTTTAATGTTAAAGAACACTTTTCCACCCATTGAAGCCTTTAAAGTTTTACAAGTGATTTTTAAAAAAAATCACTCAAAAAATTATAGTCTACTTTTAGCCTCTTTTGGGTTATTTTAGGATGTTTGTGCTTGATGTTCAAGGACGAAAAGGACCCTAGAAAGAAAGAAAAGGGAAGAGAAGCCGGAGCAGAGGCGCGTTGGCCGTGAGCTGGCGTCCCTGATGCGCGGGGCACGTACGCCGGGGACGTCCAGGGTTAGGCTTAGGGTCAGCAGCCTTTGGCTGCTCTGTGTTATTTGAAGCCACAGGATGGATGTCAAACCAAGGATTAATAGGCATAAGCGGAGAGGATCTCGCCAGAGTGGGGGTCGTGGGAGCATGAGGTGGGCAGGTGGGTTAGACCCGAGTTTATCATGTAGGTGGTAGAGTCCGTTCCATGTTTTAAATAGAAGATGTGGGGACTTCCCTGGTGGCTCAGTGGTTAAGAATCCACCTGCCAATGCAGGGGACACGGGTTCGAGCCCTGGCCCGGGAAGATCCCACATGCCGCGGAGCGACTAAGCCCGTGCGCCGCAACTACTGAGCCTGCACTCTAGGACCCGCGAGCCACAACTACTGAAGCCCGCGCGCCTAGAGCCCGTGCTCTGTAATAAGAGAAGACACTGCAATGAGAAGCCCGCTGCACCGCAACGAAGAGTAGCCTCTCTGCTCGCTGCAACTAGAGAAAGCCCGTGCGCAGCAACGAAGACCCAACGCAGCCAAAAAATAAAAAACAAAAACCCCCCCCAAAAAACTCTAAGTAGAAGATGTGGCACCTCTGTATTCTGGATTCCCTGGTGGTCAGGGGAGGATGAATTTGTCAAATGTGTGCTCCCTGAAAATCCCACCGGAATGGGTAGGCAGGCACTGCCCGTGGGCGGGGAGGGCACTGCCTTCCAGAGCCCCTGCAGAGTTTCCGGAGGTGAGGTCACAGGTGGGATCTACGACAAGTGTCTTGATCATGCCTGGGTAAGAACCTTGAAGACGTGGAGGGTACCCCGAGATGTGGGTTTTGAGGCCAGGGCTTCAAAGCAAATGTGGCACAATAAACAATTTCGATGCTATTTAGGGCTCCTGAAGTGAACTTGTAATTTTGTCTCCTGGACCGGAGGTGCTTAGACGAGTAGAGTCATGTTGATGAGGGCAGTGCACGTCGAGGCCCTGAGCACGTGGCCGTGTGCTGCACAGGGGATGGGGTCGGCTCTCGGGGGACGGGCGAGCGACCAGGCTGCAGGCAGGAGGTGGTCAGGAGGCCGCTGGGATCTTCCAGGCAAGAGACAAAGACTGAAGCTAAGACGCTGGGCTCTACAGTGGCAGGGGCTTCGGAGGCATGTAGGGCCTTTCTGAGGAAGGATGTGGGCCTGAGGTGGCTGGCATGTTATAGAGGCGGGTCTGCAGGAGGCTCTGACCCCAGCAGCACTGGATTAGAACCCGGGGAGCCTTTGGCTGCTCTGTGTTATTTGAAGCCACGGGATGGATGTCAAAGCAAGGATTAATAGGCCTAAGCAGTAGAGGAGCTCGCCAGGCTGGGTGGAAGAGGAAGAGGCAGCAGGGGAGACTTGGGCCAGGGGATGAGGTGGCCCCCACTGATGGCACCTCGGGGTGAGCCGGAGAGGCCGGAGCTGGCCGTGGGGGGTCTGAGAAGGCATCCTGGGGGCACCAGCAAGTGGGCGCCGTGGTGGGGGCGTGAGGAGCGGGTGAGTGCAGGGCCCCGTGTCCTGACAGAGGCGGGGAGGGTGCTGCGAGCCTGGGGCGCCTTCAGGGCGCGGGGCGCTGAGCAGATTCTGCTTGGGCCTCTGTGACGCTGGTAAGAGACGCGGGCAGCAGAGGAGCCCTCCGTATAGTTCGGGTTGTTATTTTTTGGAGAAGTTAGGTTCGGGGGGTAAAGAGTGATGCTGACTTGCAGGGTAATGTCTTTAAACACATGACGCCTGATGACTCTCTTCCCCTCAGAAAAGCCCTGATGTTGCCACGTGTGCATTGCCTACACATTTGCCTAAATTGAGCTTTAATGGCCAGATTTTATTTTTCCTTGATGTGCTTCGGGATTTTTGTTCTTAAAAAATGTTTTGGAACTGCTTTTTCTCTACTTTAATAAAAAAGGAACAAATTCTTAAATTTCTGAAATACTGTGAAAATATTAAAACAGATAAAAGAATTGTAGAGCCATGTGGTCACTGTATTTCTAGTGGATGAGACAATGCATCACTGAACACGGCAAATAGGGAAATGAAGCCGGTTGTCAAAGAACCAAACGCTGTAACCCTGGTTCTTATTCTTCCATTGATTGATTAGCCAAGCAGTACTGCTTCCTTTTCTTATCTGATTTAAAGGTCAGCGCGTTTGAAAATATCTTTTGAAAAATACCATATGAATGCAAATTAGAGTATAATTAACATTTGCCTCCAACACTGTCCTATTCCTGTAATGTGTTTGTAAATACGCCAGTGAATGAAAATGTGGTGGGAATTTTCTCAGGCGTCTAGGCCTTGTGGTGTCACGGGGGTGAGGCTGACGGTCTCGCTCTCTGCACAGCACCCCTGGCGGTTCGCAGCCTCCAGGACCTGGCGCGCATTGCCATCCGGGGCGCCATTAAGAAGGTCATCCACCAGGAAGCTGTGAACAGAAACGGGAACGGACTGAAGAACACTCCCAGGTTTAAACGAAGGAGAGTTCGCCGCCGCCGAATGGAAACGATTGTCTTTTTGGACAAAGAGGTGTTTGCCAGTCGGATCTCCAACCCCTCTGATGACACCAGCTGCGGAGACCTGGAAGAGGAGCGGCGGGGAGAAGAGGCGACGACCCCGCCGGACACCAGGCCAGAGCCCCCGGTGAACTTCCTGCGTGAGAAGGTCCTGAGCCTCCCTCTGCCAGATCCCCTGAAGTACTACCTGCTTTATTACAGAGAAAAGTAAGCCTGTGGTCCAGGGGGGGGGAGGCCAAGCCTTCCTGGAGGGCCGCCCGCAGCAGCTGCACTGCAGGAGGAAGGGGCTCCCGCTCTGCATCTCGTCTTCTCGTCTGTCCTTGACTGTCCTGTGGAGCTTTCATCCAGCGGTCTGATTTCTGTAAACACAGTCTGACAAACATAAGGTGCAAGGGAGAACGTTGTCTCAAAAGGGCGAGTGTCTCCTGGAGGAGGGGTTGACTTCACACTCTCGGGAAATGCTGAGGTCTGCACGTGGAGGTGGCCTGGAGACCGTTTCTTATACAAGGTACACATGTCTGCATCAGAAAGGAGAACTGAAGTTGAAATTAACCTGTGTTTCTTACAAAAGGTGAGACAAAAAGCACAAGTTGGTAAGTGTATAGAATCTTTTCTGAGTGGGACATGCCTATGTGCAAGTTTGAATTTTACGGTATCAACCTCTTAATTACTGGCACTGAGTAATTAAAAGATTTTTTAAAAGATTAATTAAAAAGATTTAACTAAATCTTTTAGTTATCTGGAACGTGGATACTTGATTGAAAAGCCCTCTCTTATTTTAAGTAAATTAATTACATCTTACGTGAGTTGTCAATTGTAATTTTAAAAAAGAAAAATTGTGATGGGGAGAGGAATGAACGTATCAAATTGCCAGATGTCTTTGTGGAATTGCAAAAGAATTCCAAGGAATTTTTTTCTGACACCTTTTGTTACCTTTAAAAGAACCAACGTTGAGTAATCCCCTCAAAGAAAGTCCTGAAGAATGAAACAAGTGTTGTGTGTTAAGTAATGAGCTACATTACTTTTGCCCCAGAGACAGAGAGTACTGTTGACTCAACTTTAAATACAGTCACGGTGTCTAAGGCTCAGTCCTCCGAGTAGGTGGGAAGTACTGGCTGCAGGAAATGGATTGGGGACGATGTAGACGGCCTGTGGGTTGGTTTTTTTGTTTTTTTTTTTCCAGTTGGCTATTTTTCTGTAATCACATTACAGTACTGATTGATAGATTTTATCTTTTATAATTCTGGAGAAAAATATTTGTTAGTTTTGTAATTTTTCCTAAGAACAAACGTGTGTTTAGTACATTGCATTTGAACAGTTGCGCTCAGAGTGGCTCGTGGAATCCGTCTTCTCCAGCGCTGTGTGTGGAGAGCTTCCCCCTCTTATCAAGTCATGGGTCTAGAAGAAGAGGCCGTCCTTTTAGTTAGGTGGCAGGATGTTTACAAGCGACACTGCTTCTTCCAAAACATTGGCTCTTTTCAGACTTTTCAGTTTTAACCAAAGGCTAGTATAAAATGTTAACACTAAACCCCAAATCAGAGTGCGGATGGAGGATTAATCATCCAGATTTTATGATTAATTTTATCTCTTAGCCTCTCAGGTGTTGCTGGATTTCAATGTCTTTGTGGTTTTACCAGCTTCGCTGAGTTCTGGTTATTTTGTTTTGCCATTTATGCTTTTTTTAAGTAACTGAATCATTTTATCACAGAATACTGTGTGCACACATAGCTGGGAAAGCGTGTATATTGCCCTAAATTGGTACAGTTAAGCTATTGTAAAGAAGGGTTTCTTCATAGTTGTGTTTACCTGCCTTTAACTGAAAGTCAAGCCTCATTCTCTCAGAGAGAAAAGCATGAGTCACGTTTACTTGCTAAGACTTCAGTTTGCAGATCTTGTTGACGTTATTCTAATTGATTTGTAGAGACCTCTGCAACGCGTGGACATTTTTGGACATGATATCTGAAATATTTTTTATTAGGTGGCTTGACTAAATTTTTTTCTGTAATTGTATATGGATTTCCTTTTTTTTCAACCACATTTGTCTTTATGCTAGATTGTAAAAACTCTTTACAACGCATAAGACGTGTTTTCCCCTATATATGTTAAACCTTTCCTAACATTTTGTATTTACATGTTGGTTTGTGACTTTTAAACCAGAATTTGGTTACAAAGTATATATATAGATATTGAATATAATATATGTGAAATAATTTGGTATTGATCTATCTAATAAACATAAAGGAGAATCATCAGTGAGTTTCCCTGTGTGTCAGCATCTTTCTCCAGAGTCAGTCTGAGACACTACTTTCTGTTTTCAGACAGATGAATTGTATATATATAGTCTGTGTTGTCTGCAAGCTCTGTATTGTAAACCACATTCTAGACAATGGCTGACTTTTATGTTTTGATTAGTCTGTATTTTTATATGTGACTTTCGACTTGAAAGTAGTACAGCCATAGACATGTGCAAAACAAATAACACATTTATAAATATTAAGTATATAATGTAGAAATCAGCTGTGTTATTTAAAAATATTTTTGCCCATCTGGAACTTTCAGGGGATTAATGCAAGAAATATGAAACAAAGGTTTTAATGAACTGATATACAAAAGATACCAATAAAGGTAGTTAAGACACTTTAGCCTTCTTGGCATTGCTTCTGTTTCCTGTGTGGAATTAAAATTCTTGGCTACATTTTTTTTCCAAAAATTAGAATCATGTGCTTTCTTTCACTCTTTGTATTATTGCTGAATTCTGTACCGTTCTAGCACACCTAGGGGAGGCATGATATGTGATTAAACACAGGAGGTTGGAATAGACAAAGTCTGGCTACATGAGAGCATAGGCGTCTGGAGAGAGTCTGGTTAGTTTTTTGGCACGATTTCCCCATGTCGTGAAAATGTTAAATAAAAGATATTGGGTAATGGCATCATATCTTGTGGGGCAGCAGTGCGCGAGGATGAGGGTTCAGGGTTGGCGTTGGGGTCAGGCCAGGGCCAGGGTCAGGATTTAGTGTAAGGGTCAGAGGGTCGTGGTCCAGACTTAAAAGTACTGAGGCGCTGTTGTAAATGAGCTTTTCTTTTCTTTTTCATTTAAAATCCCAGTTTTTCCTAAACACCGTTGCTGATTGTTTTAATCCACCCGGGCCGCTGTAACAAAACACCAGTTGGGTATTTTAGGTGGCTTGTAAACAATAAACGTGTATTTCTCACAGTTCTGGAGGCTGGAAGTCTGAGATCAGGGTACCAGCACGGTTGGGTGAGGGTGCCCTTACTGGTGGCAGAGTATATTACAGACAGCCCATGTTGCTTTTACTTCAACAGGCCGTTTTTCTGGAAGCACGTTAGAGCACAGTTTGGGGTGGTGAGGGCAAAGCCAGAAGGCCGCTGCTGCAGTCAGTAGCCCTGAGTGAGTGGTGGGGGAGGCACGTGGCGGGCTCTGCAGGGATGGTTGTCTTCCCACGGCGAGCCCAGAGCCCTTGTTTTCTGGACTTTGTCACATGGTTGATCCTAACTGTCTCTGGGAGTTACTTCAGCAGGATGTGTTTTATAGACGCTTCCCTGCCTTCAGGCTTTGGGACTCATGGTGTTTGGAACCAGGCTCGTTTGTCATGCAGCAAGCCAAATGCTTAGATGCCGAGGTTGCAAGGCAGCCAAGTGATGATATCAAATCCACCTCCCCAGAGGCAAGGGGCTTGAGATACTTACAGGATAAGGAAGCAAGGTGGTCTTAGGTGTGGGGAAAGGAGATTGGAGGTAGGGAAGAGGTGAGGCATGAGTGTATCTGAGTTACATGCTTCTTCAT